>NC_056737.1:1016284063-1016301563 GCF_019279795.1 Protopterus annectens
CAAGCCACATGCTCCAGGGATCTTAACCTTGTCATGAGGGTGAATAGAACATGTTAGATGTATAGGTTCCTGATGCAGAGACTCCTCATACTCTGGAATAAGCTGCCCATACATGTCAGGCAGAGGGCCTCAATGACCCTCTTCAAGAGGAACCTTGACGATTGGATGGGAGACAGGAAATTCACCCCAGGGATCAAATCAATAGCTCTACTAGACAGGGGTCCAGGAAAGTAAATATTTGTGGGAAGCAATAGCCAGGGAATCATTAGGGCTAGGCTTATGTAGGCCCTATAAGCCCTTGGGCTGATAGCCTAATACCTACCTATGAACCTATGAACATATTTATATGTGTGTATGTACATCTACACACACACACACACACACACACATATATATATATATATATATATATATATATATATATATATATATATATATCCATATCCTTGTTATTTGAAACATGAGTGTTGTATATACCTTCCCAGACCATATCCCACCATATTTATCTGATTTGTGTATATTTAGATATAAGAACATAGTGATTCAACACTATTTTCACTAACAAGTACTAAACAATTGTAAATTCAAAGCAGTGTTTCACTAGTATTCAGTATGTGTACTGAAATATATATTTGAAAAAACAACAAACATCTTCACAGTGTGGATGGCTTAGTAGTTAACTGCTGTGACTATAGTTTACAAGGTCCGAGGTTCAAGACTTGCAAGGGCTGTTTATGTTTTTTGCTAGGCAGAACAAAGACTGTTGGATGCAGAGTGGTTCAGGCCATTTTGAGCAGCTTTAAGCAGGTTTGAGTGGGTTTGCGCAATGGTTAGTGGTGCTAACATACAGTTAAATGAAAAGGCACTTACACCATGTAGGCTTTGCTTAACCGTGCGCAAATGTGCTTAGCATTTATATTTAAGCAATGTTTACACTTATAGCTCAGCCCTGGCAACCAGTGATCACATTCCAGTCTGATGAAATAGCAGGGTAATGACATCTTTAATAAGTGTATTTAATTCCATGTACATTACATGCTTCTATGTGCTGTCATTGCATTAGCAAGGGGTGTGAGTATACTGTATGGGACACCTGAGTATATATGGCTAGTACAACAATCTTTTCTCTTTGTATGTGTTTCATACATGGGTAGTATCCCAGATTATATGCAGTCACACTTGCATGTATTGTATCATTACGTTACTACTGTTAACAGTGCTTGCCCAAGTAAGAGTAGATTGCAGATTGTAGTACTGAAACCATACACCCATGCATGCAAAGCTGGAGTCTGAGTACTGACTCTCGTGTTCCTGGTGTGTGAGCTGTGTATCATTAAATATTTGCTACTGGATATTGATCTGATATGTGGATGTTAACTGTAGACTACTATGAGTATAGGACATGTCATTGAGGGCTGCTGTCATGTAGGAATGGCATACATATCAGTGTCAGACGTCTGTCCATCAAAACATTCATCCTAATGCATAACCTGTTGGCTAGCTGATTTCTGTCTGTCCTCTGTACAGGTGTGCAGATGTCAGGTATCCCTCTTGGCTGCTTACAGGCAGTCTATGCTTGACTGACATGTCTGCCCAGCTGTGTTATGAATGCCACAGCTAGAAACCCCACCCTGTATGCACCACATGTCATGGATACCTCAACTAGACTACCACAGTCAACAGAACATGCTTGGTTACAGGTCTCCAACCCAAACACTGGCCATGTTATGTAATATATGTTGAATGCATGTCAATTGGAGCACCTCATTGGTCCTCTACAAGAGAAAACCAGATGATTGGATGTTGCATTTAACTGTCACACTGGGGGTCACTCAATTGGCATCAGTTAATAGATGGCCTGCTGACAAACGTCAAGTGGCATGATACCAGTGTACCCACATCCCCTACTCTTATCATCTCTCCATGGACATTAGTCTGGTACACACCAAGGAGCACCTGCACCTATGGACCCCAGTACTGACAAATGTGTCAGTGGGCATTACTGAGTATAACAGTGTCTGTGTGTTTGTAATCTTGTAGTTGATAATACCTTGAGGGCCTTCTCACCTACTACACCCCCCAATGTCATAGTTAGAAATGGCTGCTGCTGTGATGGACATTAAATGTACCTTGTTACACTCTTCATCCAATGAGCTACCTGGAGCTTGTAGTATGAGCATAACACTGTTGTACAAATGGGTAGATAGGCATGGGTTACCCTCTGAGTCCTGACAAGTGTGTGTTATGTGTGCAAGTGTGTATATTTGTAGGATACAACATTCTGAGCCCACATTCTCCAAATACAATACACCTTGCCATACATTATAAGGAATAATGATGTTGCTGACATTAGGAGAGCCATGACAACCCCCCACCCCACTATCCCTATGGCATGTGCAATAAATGAAACATGGCTAAAACCCACAATATAAGATAGTGAAATCACACCTCCAGGCTATAGTATTTTTCATTTTGACCGCACATTGAAAAAAGGTGGAGGAATAGCAATTCTCTATAAAGCACACATACAACTTAGTACCATAAATCTTAACCTACCTCTAGACTTCAGCAGTGAAATAATTATCTCAAAACTACAGCTCAACAAACATAAAACTATAAATATTATCTGCATCTATCTCCCCCCAGGTAACAACATTAGTATACTTGAACAAATACTCAATTGGCTTTCCTCTCAACTCCCACAAGAAACCATAGTCCTAGGTGACGTTAACATTGATTGGAATTCATGTAACCCCTCCAACCACATTACCCTTTATGGTTTCTCACAAGCTATTAATTCACCCACCAGAATCAACAAACTAAATAAAATAGAAAGCACCTTAGATTGGATTCTAACTAATGCCTTCACCAAACGTATGCTGCAGGAACTCTCCCAGATGACCTTAGTGACCACCTGCTAACATACATAATCAGACATAAAACCAACCCAACCTTCCCTAACACTATTAGAACAGTTCGTAGCAAAAAGCATTTTAACCCTGAACAATTCAAAACAGACCTTAAACAATATAACTGGTCTTCTCTAAGATCCCTTCCAATTAACAAAGCAGTTGAATACTTCAACTCTACATTCCTAACAATCCTGTACCACCATGCCCCTATGCGCTGTATTAGAATGAAAGCTAAACCTGCTCCTTGGCTCTCAAACAAAACTAGGCAACTAATCATCCAAAGAAACAAATCCTGTGCTAAATGGTGAACTACTAAGATCTCCACTGACCATCTAACCTTTAGACAGGAAAAAAAATATTACAAAAAAGCCATCACACTAGACAAAAAGAATTACTGCCTTCACCTACAACAATCCTCCCTCAAGGAACCT
The DNA here is from genome assembly GCF_019279795.1 of Protopterus annectens. Taxonomy (NCBI): domain Eukaryota; kingdom Metazoa; phylum Chordata; order Ceratodontiformes; family Protopteridae; genus Protopterus; species Protopterus annectens. The sequence goes on from NC_056737.1 coordinate 1,016,287,407, forward strand.
CAAACGTTTTGGTCTACTATTAATAAACTTACTCATCCAGGAGAGACTATTACCCCCAACCCCTTAGGCATTAACCCTGACAATTTAACTGAAATAGCCGATGCCTTTAACTCTTTCTTTACCTATACTATCCAAACTCTAGCCAGCCACCTATCCCCTGATATGACTAAACTACAAACTCCCACCTCCAAAGTTCCCCCAGTATTCACACTAGAACCAGTACCCACATCATACATTCGCTCCCTTCTCCAAAAGCTAAAACCAACTACCCTCTCAGCTGACAAACTCCCATCAGAATTCCTGCAAATAGCATCTAAAGCCATAGCTTACCCCATCTCCATACTGATAAACAGAACCATAAATGAAGGTATAATCCCATCCATCTGGAAAATTTCTCACATTATCCCATTACACAAAGGTGGAAGCTCCAATGAAATGTCCAACTTTCGTCCCATAGCACTGCTCTCCCCTATTGCAAAAATAATGGAAAAATGTGTCCACAAACAGCTTATGAACCACCTTCTCCATCACAACCTACTGGCAAACTGTCAACATGGATTTAGACCTTTTCACAGCACCTCTAGTGCCTTGCTTTCCTTCACAAACTGTGTCAACAAAAATCGCAATAATAATATGCTCTCCTCTGCTGTCTTTGTTGACTTATCTAAAGCTTTTGACATGGTTAACCACCAAATCCTTCTATACACCCTAAAGTCCCACTCACTAAATCCACTATCCATGAACTGGTTCACATCCTACCTAGAAAACAGACAGCAGGCTGTACTCTGGAAAAATACTCTACCTAATCATCTACCTATCTCATTAGGTGTCCCACAAGGCTCCATACTAGGCCCTCTCTTGTTTTCCATTTACATCAATGACCTCCACTCAGCCATTCCACTCTCCACATGTATTCAATACGCAGATGATTCTACTATTGTCTGCTCAGCCTCATCTCTGGATGAACTTCACTCCCAAACACAAACATCTTTCAATATAGTAGAAAGCTGGTTCTCCAACCGCTGCCTCTTACTAAAAGCCAAAAAAAACTAAACTTTTACTCTTCACACCTACCCAAATGACTACCCCTTTACACTTCACCCTCACATCTAATAATGGCACTGTTATTTCCTCTGATCTGACCACTAAACTCTTAGGAGTCACAATTGATAATAACCTCAACTTTGATCCACACATAAATACCACAGTAAAACTAGTCAACAGAAAATTAGGATCCCTCTATAGAATAAAACCATATCTAACACCATTAGCTAAATCCACTATAGCTAGAACTCATTTACTCTCAACCCTTCTTTATGCATCTCCCATCTACACTAACCTCTCCAAAAAGAACCTTAACAAACTAGCTATATCCTATAATAACATTGCCAGGTTTGCTACTAGCTCCCCTTATAGAACCCATCACTGTATTAGTCTAAAACAACTAGGCTGGCTTGAACTTCCAAACCTGATACAATTTCACCAACTTTCAATAACTCACAAGGCCCTTAATCAGCCCAACAATACTCCCATACTCTCTAGCTTTATTACACCATATAGTAATCTCAAAAAAATTATGATCCTCAAACAAAATGCGTATGAATATTGCTAAATCTAAAAACTTAGCAGGTGATTCCTTGTTCTCTAACTCTGTTGGAAAAGTATGGAATCAATTACCACCTGACCTTACATCTCAGACCTCTCTCCCACTTTTTAAAAGACATCTAAAACACTACTTCAGTAACCACTGGTTATGCTCCTGTTGTAACCCTGACTAACATTTTCCTGTCTCTGATCTACCTTCTCCAAATACTAAACTTCTTAAATTACTTTAATATCCTTCTCTCACATATAAATTATACAAGTGTACTACTAAACTATAACCGACTAAGACTTGTTCCTAATAAGAGTACCTTATTATTAAAAAAAATATATATATATATTTTTTACAACAATTTCTTTAGCTTATACTCTTTGTTATAACTACAGCTGTTTAAAACTGCTTTTGATCTTATAATTATTGCATAGGACTGTCTTTATGCTACTTTTTGTTACATTGTATGTTATTTTCCTGGAGCTTTTCTCCCCGGGCCTCTACTGAAAATGGACATGTATCCAGTTAGACTAGCCCGGTCAACAAATGTAAAATAAATAAAATAAAAATAAATAAATAAATAAATGCATATTCCTGTAGTAGCACTGATTAGGTAGACAAGGAGTTGTATTGCAGTCCTGGTCAATGTGTGATTGTGGGTATGTCAGGGCATTATCATGGGTTTCATTGAGTAAAATATTCAATTTGGGGTATGGGTGCTGTGTATGCTGTCTTTACACCATAGTACCCCCAACACATGTCCAAAGGTCCACTGTATGAGGTTCACTGTCAACATCAACCATACAGGTAACTGATTACACTATCCAGCTCAATGATGCATGTGCTGTGTGCAAGTTCTCTGTAACAGAATGGACTCACTGACAAGGTAGATAGCACTGATAAACCCAGGTGTCTCAAATGTGTCTATGACTGTTATGTGTTTGTCAATGTATATATGACAGTATGTCATACTATGTACTATTCATTAACACCCAGTACATCCCCCATTACCATTCTGTACAAGGCCTGGTGATGTTCTTCAGTTAACAAGAAACTCGGGGCATACCTCATCCTTAAAGCTGTGTGGTGTGTGCAATTAAGGCCAAACACATTAGTAGCAATAAGTACCTGGGTAGGGGTTCTACTCTCAGTGTTGCCAAGTAAGTGTGTCTGTATATGAAGGGGTCTACTTCAGTTTGCAGATAATACATGTCCCTGGAGGTCATTTGTCCAAGAACTGACTGGCAAATGCTAATATTTCAGAGGAATCATCTTGTGGAAATTAATTCCAACAAAAGTAGTAGTAGATGTGTAAATGCCCTCTTCCCCACTGCACAACTGTACAGCAATAATGGAGTTGGTATATATAGTTGTGTATGGATGTTGTGAGCACAGCCATCCTCACTGGGGTCATTGTTGTGTATATCCCCCCACTTAGTCTGTTGTAATACTGTACAGTTTATGTTAACAGGTTAAGTAGTTGTCAATCACACTATGTGTGGTTCTTCACCACCCCACACCCTCCAAAGTGGAGGGCTTTGCCACCCACACCAGCACACCTATGTTTACCAACTTCAAGATTGCACTACATTGGGGAAGAGGACATATACCCTGCCAGTACCATCTTCAATGACATAAAACTGGCAGACTGATTATTTACTGATGTGATGTTTTGTCTGTTTTGTCTTGGTGGAATTACATAGGCTAAAATGAGTTCACTGCAAAATTAAGTATTTCCATATGTATAGTATTCTCTGTGTATTGCATCAACATCAAAGTCTCTATGTGTGTGTGTTATTCACAAACATTTGGTGTGTGCCACCCAGTACACTTACCATTGTCCACTGTAGAAGAGCTACTGACATCAGCCACCATGCACTCACCTGTATACACCCCTCAGAACTGTCAGCCATGTAGCACATGCAGTAACTGTTATACAGACCTGTTACTTATGTTCAGCTGTACCCAGGATATGACACAGTCAATGTGTCACCACAGTGCCATACCCCTTGTAGGAAACAACATCATACCAACATCCTGCTGACACATAAACACCTACAACATAAACTGAATACATTATGGAGACCACAATCAGTCAGTGTTAATAACAGATATAATATATCATGACTGGACAGCTACACATCCTGACATGTAAGCATTACATGTTACACAGCATTACATTGCTAAACCTTAGTACATTCACTTTGTGCATCATAACCATATCAGCATGTCCCTTCATCAATAGTATAGATGACAGGGATGTGGCACAGGTATCATCATGTGCACAGGGTGTGTTGTGGGTTTGACAGAGACCTAGGCTGAGCCATTTGGTTGATATCATGTGTGTGTATTAGCGGGTTTCGTTATAAATTGTGCTGTGTAGATGTGGTGTGTGTAGGTATGGAGGTGTCCTAGCTGTGTTGGTGATGTGTGTGTGTATGTATGCACACAGTTCTGCCATGTGGCATCCCTATACAGAGATTTGTTGGACAGCTGCAGACTGTACATGGCAGGGTGTACAGTTCACCATGTCTGGCCACGGGCATGAGAACTGTGCCTGCTAGGGGTTCCACGGGCACTACAAGGTACAAGCCCATATATGGTACTCTCCCCTGATGATGACAAATATCCGCTGTATATGTGTCCCTATTGGCACCATCCAGGACCATGTGCTCATGGCCTGCTGTGTTTTGGTGTGGACAGCACCCTCCTGCAGTGCTGGTGCTGGTAATCCCACTAAGGGAGCGGCTGTGACTTGTTGCACATCCACATAGACCTCCACCTGTTGGTTGTGCTAACCTGCATCCACATGGTATTTGCCCTCCTCCCACCATATGCTCTAACACAGACCTTGCACGGTCAAGGATTCCCACCATCTCAACCAACCGTCTATCTAGGACCTCTGCAGAATAACATTGGCCACCTGCAAGATCACGGATGTTGTCTAGTGCAGCAGAATGAGCAGCCCTCTGGAGCCTCAGACTCTGTCTGGTATAGAATTCCATACTTGCCTGTGCCTCCATGATGGACCAAAACATGCATCTGGTGACATCTGCTGTGGTACTTCTGCCAGGGGCATGATCGCCCGCAGCACTCCTATGATCACCCTTGTACATCTGCCTGTGTGGTTCCTCGCTGATCATCCGGCTGTTGCTGTTGTGTACAGACAACTTGCCATAGTCACCACACTGTCTTGTCCTATGCCTCCACCTGCCAACTGACCCTCATCTATGACCACTGGTGATGGAGTATGTAAAGGCATTGTGACTGTGTGTGGGGAAGAGTGGATAAAAGTGGGATGTCAACCAATGGCACATCTGTGCCTCACCATACCTATCATCATTATCAGAGTCTGTATGGACAATAACATCAGTTTGCCTGCAGGAGGGACCTTGACCCACCTTGCCACCTGTGAGGGGAAAACAAAAAATGTAATTTAAGACCTGTACGTCATTGCTTACCTCTACACACACTCACACACACACACACGCACACACGCACACACAGGCACACACGTGCACACACACACACACACACACACACACACACACACACACACACACACACACATACTCACACACACACTTACAGGTGAGGTGGCACAAAGATATTACACAGACCTCTCATTACCCATTACCCATTAGTAGATAACACCCCTTCCCTTGGAACACACTGCACCCATGTACACAGTATTGTTGTGCACCTGTTCAGCACCTTGGCATGTACTGTGCACCATACTTCACGAGTGTACACACCATTGCTGAATGTGCATATGTGTGGCAGTTGTGTTTGCTCTGTTGCTCACAGCCCCTATGTGTTTGTCTGACACATACCTGGGATGATATGAGGACAGATGTCAATAGTGAATGCCTCACCTCTGATTTGCAGATCTCATCATCAGCAGTGCATGCATGATCAATAGCATCTGATTACACTGGCAACCTTTAAAGCTTACTGTGGCTATGAGGAATGCACACACCCTTATCGACATGCCAGCCTCTTCCATGATATGCAATAGGGCCACAGTACTGCATATGCTAATATTACACACACCTGATATGTGACATATGACCTGTGCAGTCAAATGCAGTATCAAACAAATGTGTTAGTTGTGCAGATGGTGATTGAGATGCATACAATATGTGGGTTGCATAAGTGTGCACACCCTTAACATGATGGCTTGTTGCAGCACCTTTTAAGTGAACTACAGCAGTCACTATTCCTGAAAGGGGTATACTAGCATGGCCCATCTTCACTTGCCATTATTTGGTCACTCTGCCCTACAAATGTCCCCAACTCTGCCGGATTGCAAGGTCAGCTCATGTGCACAGCCCTTGGAGGTCAGACAGCGCCTTCACTATTGCTGTGGAGTCAGGGTATGTCTGGCAAAATTCATAACCTTGTCTGTGTTCAGATACAGCCATTCTTAGTGAGCTTTGGATGTATGCTTCAGTTCACTGTTGTGTTTCAGGATGACACTCCTCCCCATCCTCAGCCTTATTGCAAATAGTTGACAACTATTAGGCCACACAACTGTCATTTTGCAGTGTTCCAAATTCAGAACGCCATGTTTACTGGCCTAGTTCCTGCTATTGAACAGCAAACCTAAAGGTGTACACTGGAACCAGCAAGGTACAGATGGGGATGGTGGACCTGAGGTGGAGTGAGGTGTTGCTTTTACACCACATGTATCTTTAATACTGCCTGTAGGTTTCAGCCTTGGTCTTAGTACACCATTACACATTGCAACCCATGCTTAGGGGAGACTTGATGTTATGCATAAGATACCTGTAGAGAGCTGTGGATGATGTTTCCTGTGGAAAAAGTCTTCCATCTGATTACTCTAACCCATAGGCCACACTTATGCAGAGTCCAGGTGATTGTCAACACAGGTACTGCACAGGCAGTACTTGCTAGTCATTCCTGCAAGTCCTTTAGTGTTGCTGCATATTTCTGGGAAGCCTCCATGACCAGTTTGCAACCTTGTCTTTTCATGTGTCTTGGATGGACATCTGTTTATTTTCTACATTAATGTCGTCCCATACTTCATAGTTGCATAAATGGCTGTCTGCACTGTTTGCCATGGTATATGCAATGGTGAGGTAAGGCTACATCTCCCACTCATGAGCGCTACCTTTCAGATATGAGATCCACTCCATGGTTTGTAAGATGTGTGCAAGCCACTGCTGCCTCTGTTGCATGTGAGTGGGCAAATGCCATGGACATATTTCTTGGACAGCAGACCATTACTTGGTGTGACATTGAGGCCGTGTACTTGATGGAAGGTGCATACTCAAGAACAGTGAATGCTGTCAGTACCTTGCTTCCACAATATGTTATTTGGAGTGTGTGCACACATATGCTTCCAGTGTATTCCCCATATTTGTTGTCCTAACATAGGATTCCACATTACACATTCATTGATCATGTTAGGATCACATTACAGGTTGTAAAAGGTGTAGAATGTGGTATTCTGATATGCCATTGTGTAGATCTGTAACAGTTGCCATTGTAATAGTGGTGTATACACTGTTGTAGCCACTGTATAAGGATAATGTTTTAGACATGTCCCTAATGTAGGCCATTTGTCCCACCATTATATTCATCTCTGCTCACACATCTTGCACTGACAGGTTGCTAGGTATACTGCAGGACTCTTACATACCCTTCAGATATACCATTATGGTGACCACTGTGATGCAGTGCAGTTAACAGCAACAATAACTGAACATGTACAGCAGGCATTATGGGTAGGTGTGTTAAATGTGTGCATGGCAAATACCATGGCCATAACATGGCTGGTGTATAGGCAAACCTGAACAAAACAACTCCATACTCACCAGCTGCAGGCTGCTGCCCCAGTTGTATACCAGACGGACGTACATAGTTGTGTGAGAGATGTAATGTCAGTAGTCACATCTGTGGCATTGGTACAGGGTGGGGGCAGCATTTCAGTACATCAACAGTACAAACCCATAATACTAGAGATTATGCATAGCTCTTCATTACTACATTGCAGCATCAGACTATGTTATCTGACATATGCATGAAGATACTTTACAGAAGAAGATGAATAAGCAACAGTGATCTACTAATGTGCCCTGGAGCCTGTGCATAGCACCCACCTCCACAATGCTATCATCAGGTTCCTGGCTTGGCTGGAGGGCGGATGCCCCAAAGCTGGTGAGGAGTTCCTCAACATGTGTCAGTAGGGGCTGGATGGCATGACCCCACCTGTGGCTAGCTGGTCCCTCCTAACTCCAGCAGCACGCTGAAGGGCATGGCAGATGAGATCAGTGCAACAATGTTGTACCTGCTCATAACTGCAGTTATGTAGGCCAACAACGTTTACCCTGTGGACAAGCTTGTTCCACAAGGCGGTCCTCTACTGCAAATCATGGGCCTTGCATCCAAAGGGGGTTCTGTGATGTTGTACAAGGAAGGTTATTATAATATCATTCTCCTGGGGATTATACAAAGGGAGATGCTCACTGGACATGGTACCTGGAAGACATAAACAGGAAAAAAGGTCAGAGGACCTCCTACTGCAAGGCTATAATGGATGTTAATTAACATCTCTCTCTTCCCCCTACCATATCTGCAACAATAATCTGTTGCAGGTGAGTGGGCAAATGCCATGGACATATTTCTTGGACAGCAGACCATTACTTGGTGTGACATTGAGGCCGTGTACTTGATGGAAGGTGCATACTCAAGAACAGTGAATGCTGTCAGTACCTTGCTTCCACAATATGTTATTTGGAGTGTGTGCACACATATGCTTCCAGTGTATTCCCCATATTTGTTGTCCTAACATAGGATTCCATATTACACATTCATTGATCATGTTAGGATCACATTACAGGTTGTAAAAGGTGTAGAATGTGGTATTCTGATATGCCATTGTGTAGATCTGTAACAGTTGCCATTGTAATAGTGGTGTATACACTGTTGTAGCCACTGTATAAGGATAATGTTTTAGACATGTCCCTAATGTAGGCCATTTGTCCTACCATTATATTCATCTCTGCTCACACATCTTGCACTGACAGGTTGCTAGGTATACTGCAGGACTCTTACATACCCTTCAGATATACCATTATGGTGACCACTGTGATGCAGTGCAGTTAACAGCAACAATAACTGAACATGTACAGCAGGCATTATGGGTAGGTGTGTTAAATGTGTGCATGGCAAATACCATGGCCATAACATGGCTGGTGTATAGGCAAACCTGAACAAAACAACTCCATACTCACCAGCTGCAGGCTGCTGCCCCAGTTGTATACCAGACGGACGTACATAGTTGTGTGAGAGATGTAATGTCAGTAGTCACATCTGTGGCATTGGTACAGGGTGGGGGCAGCATTTCAGTACATCAACAGTACAAACCCATAATACTAGAGATTATGCATAGCTCTTCATTACTACATTGCAGCATCAGACTATGTTATCTGACATATGCATGAAGATACTTTACAGAAGAAGATGAATAAGCAACAGTGATCTACTAATGTGCCCTGGAGCCTGTGCATAGCACCCACCTCCACAATGCTATCATCAGGTTCCTGGCTTGGCTGGAGGGCGGATGCCCCAAAGCTGGTGAGGAGTTCCTCAACATGTGTCAGTAGGGGCTGGATGGCATGACCCCACCTGTGGCTAGCTGGTCCCTCCTAACTCCAGCAGCACGCTGAAGGGCATGGCAGATGAGATCAGTGCAACAATGTTGTACCTGCTCATAACTGCAGTTATGTAGGCCAACAACGTTTACCCTGTGGACAAGCTTGTTCCACAAGGCGGTCCTCTACTGCAAATCATGGGCCTTGCATCCAAAGGGGGTTCTGTGATGTTGTACAAGGAAGGTTATTATAATATCATTCTCCTGGGGATTATACAAAGGGAGACGCTCACTGGACATGGTACCTGGAAGACATAAACAGGAAAAAATGTCAGAGGACCTCCTATTGCAAGGCTATAATAGATGTTAATTAACATCTCTCTCTTCCCCCTACCATATCTGCAACAATAATCTGAACACACAAATCAATGAGTATGTTTACACCAAACCTACTGTTGGGACATATATCCTATTTTTCAAAAAATATTGAAATGTGTTTCTATTCATGTTCCATGTTGAAACACTATCATTGGTGGCCTGTTGCTATCAATGTAACCTGCATACCATTGTAATGGCCACTGTGGTTCCATATATGCATGTGTTCTGTTTGCTATGCGACTGTTCCAAATCTGGTGTTTTGGGTTAATGGGAATATCTATGCATGCTGTTATAACTAATCCTGGATTGTGTTAACTATTACTAACTCCATATGTTCTAAAACTACAACATAATAGCATGTTTGGGAAGGCCGTTCCCAGCAGACCCCCCCCCCTCTCCCACCTCATCTGGTTGTGGCACTGGGCCACAGCATGTCTGGGACCCACCCCGGGACCTCATCATCTGCTGGTCCTGCACTACCTTCAGGTGGAACCACCTCAGGGGATGAGGCTCATCCCCCCCCCCCGTGAGTGGTCGCAGACAGGATCCTGTCACTTGAAGTCAGGTCCAGGCTCTGGTGCATAAGGAGTTCTGCAGAGAATTGGGAGATCTGCAACACCAGCTTGAGGGCCTCATGGTGCAATTAGAGGGTCAGCCTGCCCCTCCTGCTCATCCCCCAGCACAGCCACCTTCAGGGCCATGAAGGTGCAGTGGTGACTGCCATGGGTGGGGACCTCAGTCCCACTGTTTCTATCTGGGGCTCATAGGCTTCCAATTTCCAAACACCCCTCCCTGTCCAAGATGTTTACCCCCACATATGTCATATACCACCCCTGTATGTTGTCTTGTCTTCTTGTCTGTCTTCTGATCCAACCTACCTCCACAAATATAACTACTATCGTTCCCCAACATCCCACTCTCACCTTAACAAAAAAGGGCAATCTGTTCCCAAAATGAATTTCACACCATACATAACTATCTATTTCGCACCTGCTTACAACTGCTTAAAAGTGCCTTAATCACTCTGTATCCAACAGCCCTTTTTCTACCCAGCAAAAAAATTATCAGCCCTTGCAAGTGACTAACCCAGGACCATGCACAACATAGCCACAGCAATTTACAACTAAGCCATCTGAGCTGCAGATATGTGTGATGTTTTCTCAAACATATGTAGCACAGTCATTCAACAGTAGGGAAAAAAAAAAAAAAAAATATATATATATATATATATATATATATATATATATATATATATATGCATTCAGATATCAGATCCACACTCTGAACCTCATTCCTCCACAGCTGAACTGTTCTGCCTTGCTATGAAACAAAGCATCACATGTGGACACAGCCTAACATTAGGGAGGATATATAGGGACAGATCGTAGATATGCCTATTACAAACCTATGAAGTTTGTGCATGATACATTTCACATTACCATGACTGTTCTGAAGGTGCTGGGGTCTGAAACTCATGTGTCTGTCATGACTTCATTACTTCCACCTTCAGCTATTTGCCAGACTAATATAGATATTTGGAGGAACAGAGCAAACAGTATGATGGCTTAAATCTTGACATTCTGTGCAGATCTGTATAGTTGACAAGTATGGCCCACTGCCCACAGGGCCAGATGTTATGTCCATAGCAGTTGTTCAGCAGGACATCATTGCAGCAAGTCTTGATGGTAAATATAATCTTTCAACATCATCTATCACATTATTACAGACCGAGTACTACATTTAATTACATGCTGACATGTTTTGCATACCTGTTTTATTATTGTGCTCTCTTCTGTATACCAGTTGGATATCTTTCTTGTTTGTTTGTTTTTTATTAGTATTTTTGTTTTTGCTTTTCTCCCCCCCCCCCACTACAGAGATCAAGCTGGTTTGAATAGGTTGCAGCATGGCTTTTGTAGGTGATGCTCATCATCAGGTGATGGCCTCTGCACCAGTGGTGTTCCCCACTTGCTAACTGCATGCAGCCAGCTGCGTAGTACTTCCAATAGCCAATGTCATAGCAACCCACTACTATAAATGACTACATCATGTGGGCATTGTCCCTTTACCTTTCCTGTATGGAAGACATCCTTCCTGTGTGTGGGCAGAAGTGTCACAGACAGTAGGTAGCAATACCTCTTACAACAGGACTTGCGAACACAGGCCAACTACATATTTGTATAAGGTTCTAGACCTAGAAACAGTGTGTGAGTATTGCTGCTATATGAATTGAACTACTAGTTTTACAAGGTTTGTGTGTATATGCTAGTTTTGCATGGAATGCAGTCTGTCTGCATTGCTCTCAACTATGGGCCTATCCACATGACAGAGGATTGGCTGTTATATTTTGTCTGTTCACCACACAGGTCTTTTCCCTGACATATCAGTGCCATTCTCTCTGTTAATTGCTATTGGTCCATGGTGACATCCATTTGTGTTTCTGAATTCATATTCCTGAGTACAGGCATGTTGCAACCAATCCTGTAACACCAGTATATTTCACAGTGTATAACAGCAATATTTTAAATATGACCCTGTGTTCAGCCTCTGCCCTCCACCTATATACCAGGCTTTGTCCAAATGTCATGCAGTAAGAGGTTGTTAGGTGATGGCCTATCATTATTTAGTGCTGACACTTATATACCAGGCTTTGTCCAGATGTCATGCAGTAAGAGGTTGATAGGTCTGGTCTATCATTATTTAGTGCTGACACTTATATACCAGGCTTTGTCCAGATGTCATGCAGTAAGAGGTTGATAGGTCTGGGCTATCGTTATTTAGTGTTGACACTTATATACCAGGCTTTCTCCAGATGTCATGCAGTAAGAGGTTGATAGGTTTGGTCTATCATTATTTAGTGCTGACACTTATATACCAGGCTTTGTCCAGATGTCATGCAGTAAGAGGTTGTTAGGTATGGTCTATCATTATTTAGTGCTGACACTTATATACCAGGCTTTGTCCAGATGTCCTGCAGTAAGAGGATGATAGGTCTGGTCTATCATTATTTAGTGCTGACACTTATATACCAGGCTTTGTCCAGATGTCATGTAGTAAGAGGTTGATAGGTATGGTCTATCATTATTTAGTGCTGACACTTATATACCAGGCTTTGTCCAGATGTCATGCAGTAAGAGGTTGTTAGGTATGGTCTATCATTATTTAGTGCTGACACTTATATACCAGGCTTTGTCCAGATGTCATGCAGTAAGAGGTTGTTAGGTATGGTCTATCATTATTTAGTGCTGACACTTATATACCAGGCTTTGTCCAGATGTCCTGCAGTAAGAGGTTGTTACGTATGTTCTATCATTATTTAGTGCTGACACTTATATACCAGGCTTTGTCCAGATGTCATGCAGTAAGAGGTTGTTAGGTATGGTCTATCATTATTTAGTGCTGACACTTATATATACCAGGCTTTGTCCAGATGTCATGCAGTAAGAGGTTGTTAGGTATGGTCTATCATTATTTAGTGCTGACACTTATATACCAGGCTTTGTCCAGATGTCATGCAGTAAGAGGTTGTTAGGTATGGTCTATCATTATTTAGTGCTGACACTTATATACCAGGCTTTGTCCAGATGTCATGCAGTAAGAGGTTGTTAGGTATGGTCTATCATTATTTAGTGCTGACACTTATATATACCAGGCTTTGTCCAGATGTCATGCAGTAAGAGGTTGGTAGGTCTGGTCTATCATTATTTAGTGTTGACACTTATATACCAGGCTTTGACCAGATGTCCTGCAGTAAGAGGTTGTTAGGTATGGCCTATCATTATTTAGTGCTGACACTTATATACCAGGCTTTGTCCAGATGTCATGCAGTAAGAGGTTGTTAGGTCTGGGCTATCATTATTTAGTGCTGGCATTCCTGCTATCATTCCAGTGATGCTGTGGACTCCCACACAAATTGTGGGGTAGGGTCCATATATATGAGGGTTACAGCTGGACAAAATGTGTGTGACCCTGTACAGACCGGAGGTCAGTGTATGGAGAACACTGTTATATGCCCTTGTAAGACATTTTATGGGGGAGGGGTATAAATGTTTTTAACCTAGGCTGTTACAACATGTGAGGGATATCAGTAATAAGAAACATTAAGGTATATGGATGTAAATTTTCATACGTTTCACCATGGGAACAGTGGTGGGCTAGAGTTTACTGTCTTACACACAGTTCTGTTTGTCAGTGTGATAGTGACATTTTAAGTTAAGCATTGTTATGTAACGGATACATTTACATTGTGACAACTGATAAATTTCCCCCTAGGGATTGCGTACAGAGTGTAACTGGAGGCTGTTGAACTTCATCTGTAATTATGTGTTGATTGATTCTTATCTTTAAGGCAGGTGTGTTTTTTACTGTTGTACTACTTGAAGGCTTTAGCCTAGACAGCAAAATATGTTATGTTTTGCAGATTACTGTATCAAATGTTTTGTTTGAGAGTTGCATTATTCAGTTATTATGTATTTTAAACACCTAACTGCTATAAGAAATGGCATAAACAACTGAAATAGTACACAAATAAACATTTCTGTTAATGCAAACTTGTGTGTGGTGTCCT
>NC_056737.1:1016304063-1016389063 GCF_019279795.1 Protopterus annectens
AAGCCCTGGTACTGGCCCTGCAGCAGTTTCTCATCATGTTTTTGTTTACCAGGAGTCTTACCATGACCTTGGACTTCTGTATGCCCCAGCACTTGCCTGAAAGTGCAAGCCTTCTCTGACTCCTGTCATCTTGCCTACAGTGGGAAGCTGCAACCAGTTATGAGCTGTATTCCCCCCTGTGTGGTTTAAATACGGACGATTTCCCACCCTTTGCCATGATTGGATGGTTTTAAATATGCTGAGCTAATCTATGGTCAAACCTGTTTAGCTAAGGTTGGCTGTGCTTAAAGGGACAGGTTCAGCACTGCTTACCAATGGGCAAATCCACTTAGGCTACTCATTGCTTATCCGTCATATTTACACAATGCTTACACCTGGTAAGCAGAGCTGTGCAATGCTTAGCATTGCTTATTTTAATTTTATAGACTATCTACTGTATGGCATTGATTCATCATTCATTACATATTAAAAATGTGTTTACTATTCCTGACATCCCCCAATGTGCTTTCATTACGTTTATTCATGTGTGACTATACTGTATGGGGCACTTGCATTTATATGGGGGTTTCACAACTTTATTTAACTGACACCTCACATCTGGACTTAATACAGTACTCTGGTTAACAAATATATATTATTTAGTAGCTAATTATAAAATTAAATGTTTATGTACTGCTTTCACATATAAAATTCAAATTGGTTATAGTGGGGATACAGCCGGGAGTAGCTGCTTGCAAAGTCTACACTACACTGTTGAAATACTGCTTTTGATGGATATCTCTTGCTATTTAACTTATGTTGTGCTGTTTAAGCTGGACTAAGCATAGCTAAACAACGGGCACACCCACGCAGCTATGCTTAAACTTCATCGCATTTATAAAAAAAATAATTATTTCTTGTGTTATTTTATTTCTACCCTTCATAATATCTCTGCTAATGCTGAACCTGTTATTCTATCAGTTTTTTTCTTTGTGGGACGATTGTCCCCTTTTGCTTTGTCCACATTCCTTACTCTGATGGGTTGGGAGGTGTGCACTATGTGCTTATGCTACTTGTGTTATCATAACAACTTTTGGCTTGGTAGGGACAATTGTTCCTTATGCTTTTGACCAGATTTGTTATCCTGATGGGTTTCTTGCTCATTTTACATTGCCGAAAGGCAATTCTGGAGTGCAGGGGGCATGTGTATTGTGAAAGCTTTGCTTTCAGACACACCCCCTGCACTTGTACATGGAACCATGTCTGTTTTAGAGCATGGCAGCGCTCCTTCATAAATATGCATGGCGCACTGCCATGCTGAACAGGAACAGTCCCTGCCATACAGGAATAACTTATTCCTCCAGGGCTGCTTGCTGAATCTGGGGAGGATCTATGTTTTTGCAGATTTACTTAATAAAGTTAATTATTTTAAAACTATTCATTGTCCTTTATCTGATCGTAATTCACTAAGTATTAATATGTCAATGGCTCTAAGGAAATTTCAGCTTATTTACATTATTCCAGTATATATGATGACATTAAAATAATGTACTAGTTACCATAAGGAATACATTTTTCATTTTCTTTTTTGAATGATGATGGTCAGGTTAATAAAGTCATACTATGGGATTCCTTAAAATGCTTATTAAATATAGAATGGGAAGGTGGTCTAGTAATAAAGTGAAGGAGTGGGACAAATACTTATTAGAAATACAAGATGATATACATAAAGTGAGAATTGAATAAACAATGAGATACAACTTCAGTCATTAAAAATATTGGCAAAATATCAAACAAGTTTAACACATAAAGTGGAGATAGCTCTAGAAAAAATAAAATTGCATAATTATTCTATGACTCCAAAAATCTTTACCGATTAGCCAATAGAAGTAAGATGTTAAACAAAAAGGCACAAATCAATAATATCTGAAATCCTCACACTAGTAAGTTTACTTCAGACATAGTGGACATGCTTAATACTTTTAAATGGGGGATCTTAATAAAGATAATAATCCTGATAATTGCAAAACTGATAAGCATTTAAAGAAAAATGTTACTAATAAACTTAGTGATCAGCAAAGTTCTCTGTTGAATAAGCCTATTACCCTAATAGAAGTTAAAGAAATTTTAAATAAAGGAAAAATGACAAAACTACAGGGTTAGACGGTTTAAGTATGGAATTATGTAGTCTGCTCCCTTTAAATGTTTTAAAGTTACTGAACAAGGTTTTCAGGATGATTCAGAGTGACAATTTTTTATTTATTTATTTAACATTTGTTAATTGGGAAAGTCCGACTTGGAACAAAGCCAATTTTCAGCAGAGACCCGGAGAGAAAGGCTCCAGATGCATGTCTTTGTAACGTGGGAGGAAACTGGACACCCGGAGAAAACCCACAGGAATGCAGGGAGGACATGCAGACTCCACACAGACAGCAACCCAGTCAAGAATCAAACTGGAGAACCTCTTGCTGTGAGGCAACAATGCTACCTCTGCACCACTGCACTGTCAAAATAATCCCCCATATATTTTTTCTGTAATCTCACCTATACTTAAACGAGGAAAGGGTAAAAAGTTAGTTTCACACATACACCTATTTCATTATTAAATATAGCTTATAAAATATCTGCTTCCATCTCCACTAAAAGATTCAGAGATATAGTAGATAAATTAGTTAATAAAGATAAAACAGAATTTATAGTCACTAGATTAATGTATGACAATATTAAAAGGGTAATAATATTATATTTAGCAAAATGAATGGACAAAAAAGGCTTAGATATCAAGAAAGGTTATGATTCTGTAGATTCGAACTACTTGTTTAAAACTTTAGAAATATTTGCATTTTCAGAACAATTTATTGGAATATTTAAAAATTGTACAGAGATTGCAAAGCATATATTAAAATAACATTTTACATCTCTCAAATATTCACTTTTAACAAAGGTAGAGAGCAAGGGTGCCCCTTGCCCCCTCTACTACTTACATAAGTTGTTCAACCCTTAACTAATAGTATAATAAACAATGATTAAATTGATGCTTTTTCAATTAATAATGTGTTTATTTGTTTTAGTTATTGACATTTGATTACCAGGAAAGCTCAAATGGGCAGAAACCCATTTTCAGTGGAAGCCTAGAGAGAAAAGTTCCAAATTATTGCAAAACATTTTAAGAACAATAATTTTACAATCTTTAAAAATAAAACAAAACCATCTGCAGTTTAAATAATTATAACAAATTAGAGATAATATAAAAACATTGATTAAGAACTGATGCATTGTATATAACAATTATTTAATATTTAGAGAAATTTTAGACAGTTTGCCGAAAAATTAAAGGTAAGTTAGTCTAATACAAATAGGAATTCAATATGAAATGAGGAAACAACTAGCTTATGGTATTTTGAGAGAAAAAGTCAGGGAAGAGAATTAGTAATGAAGTAAAGGAAGAAGGGAGAGTAAGACGGTATAAGGACTGAAGGTGCTTGTTCACATTTAGGGATATAGTTTATCCTAGTTTTGAGAAAAAAACAGAGCGAGGTTTTAGTTAGGAAGTCTTTCAGACTGGTTTTGAAAGAGGAGCGGGGGTGTAAACATGACGGATATAGATAAGGAGTTTCAGGATTTAGAAACTTTGTACAAGAACAGACAATTCCCAGCAGATTTGTTAGGTTTGTATACAGACAGGAGTTTTTGGTCACTGGATCACAATGACCAACTGGGAACATAAGTTGTGTAGAATGCTTTTTAGTGCTGAACAGGCAGATGGATGCTGGATAATTTTATAGGTGGTAAGAAGCTGTGTATATGTTAGTTGATGTGGCAATTCTAACCAATTTAGGCCTTTCAGTGCTAAACAGTGGTGGGTTCTGAAAGGGGTACTTGCTACATATTTAGCAACATTGTTACAGCGTTATTAAAGTTTTAATTTATTGTGACGCTTGGGGGTTAGTAAAGATGGGAGCTCCATAAAGAAGAATAAGGATTCTCAATGTATAATCCAGCTTTTTGTGGATGATATTTTATTATCTATTGGATGTTTAAACTATTCAGGTCAGGAATCATGAAGAAACTGGAAAGTTTCAAGAAGACCTGCTGTTCAAATTTAATAATAGCAAAACTGAAATTTTAGAGTTAAATCATTAACACATAATCATTAATTCTAAATATCATGACAAATGTACCATCTACAACTAAAATCTGCCCTGAACACAAACAGCAACTAGGAGAACAACAAAAATCAGTGCAGCTACCACTGGTGTAAGCATATAGTTTTATATTTTATGAATAAAACAAAATGGATAAGCACTTTCAAAACAAATGCTTCTTCAGATTCAAATATAAAAAAGCACATAACAACTTAAAACATTTAAGACTGTGAACTAATTGAAAATCAGCATAGGAGCCTATGCCCCTTTAAAGCTGGTTTGAGTTTGACCTTCCCATTTAGTCCAGAGATGTTATCTGCTTGTAGAGTGATAATCTATTTCATCTCAGCAATCTCTGTGTTGTTAACAATATCACTTCCTCTTAAGTTTTCCCCCACAACCTGTATTGCCATAAAATTAAACGTATGATTGTTAAATATGTTATATGCCTGACAAGAGCATTTTTTTGTCATCACCAAGCCAAACATCATTCATATTTCTCAGGATATACTCCTTAAAGAGTCTGTTAGTCTTACCAATATAGAAATTGTGATAAATGTCACAGATTGTGATATAAACTACATTGTTAGTTCTGCAGTCAGCATATAAGTATGGTGTGTACACTTTTTTGACACAGGGTGCACAAAGGTGTTTTCTTTAGAGATGTATTTACATGCCTTGCATGAATGACACAGAATCATCCCAATTTTCCTAGACTTATACATGGGATAATTCTTAGAACCATAACATAATTGTTTCTTGGAATTCTGGTTATTCCTAAAATCAAAGGATGGGTGCTAACCAATGATTTTCTTGATGTCAGAATGACCCAATTCCTTCGTATAACATCACATACATATCTCACAGTAATAATAATTAATAATTAATTAGTAAGTTAAAAAATAAATATAAATATAATTCAGAAAGAGAAAAATGAAAATATTTCAGAATAAAAATTTATCAAGATGTGCGTAAGATTATTAATCTTAATTTTGAAAAAAATATCTGAACAAGTGTTACTCATTAAAAAATGGAATGAGTATTTTTTTTACTTTTGAGGCGAGATTAGTGCTTATTAAAATGATTATATTACCTAAGATCATTTATATATCACATTCAATAGCTTTAATACCTGACAAAAATGTTTAAGGAAAATGCAAAATGTTAACTTCATTCTTATGGTCTCCTAAAAAGCCAAGAATTGCTTATAGAAATCATATTAGATTATAGGAGTTTGGTGATATTAGCTTCCCTGATATAGAAGCATTTGATTGCTGCAGGTGTTGACGCTATTATATCCTTGTTAGGCTCAACTTATACAAGTAAATGGAAAACCATTCAGGAACAGATTATACAAAATTCTTATGTTTATTAAAAATGATACATTAGAAATATGTAACAATTATTTCATTTGTTTAATAAAGCATACCTCAGAAGGAAATCTATTTTAATCGTTAGACTCTGTATATATATATATATATATATATATATATATATATATATGAAATCAATTCTAAAATACTTAAGAAATATGTTTTTAAAAACCCATTAATTTAAAAATGGAAATGTTTTGTTTTCCCATTGCACACAATTATAAATTTGTGGAAATTCAGAACAATGTTAAAATGAATTAACAAAAAATGAATGAGTTAGTATTATGGTTTGATTACTTTGAAAAAGGGAAAGCTAAGTCACAAGAATGTTTAATAAAATATTTTAAGTTGGATGAATCTGTTAGTCTGTGTTATCACCAAAGATAGAATGACTTACGAAGGAAGTTTGTCCAGGTTATATATGTTAAATATAAATAATAATAACACTGATGCAAAATTCTGAAACTTTTTAGATAAAAGTAGATTGATTGACTCGATGATAAGACTAAAGCTACATTACTTAAGTCAGTCAAACAACTTCAGGCTTATACTGGAAAGTGATCTGAAAATATATACACAGAATGTTTACTACCACTAATGACATTTCTAAGTTTAGTAAAATAACCTCTTCAGTTTGCTGAAGATACAGTAAAGATGTAAAAGCTGCTTGAGCACATATGTTTATGGATTACGAAAAATTTATTTTATTTATTTTATTTTACATTTGTTGACCAGGATAGTCTGACTGGATACATGTCCATTTTCAGCAGAGGCCTGGGGAGAAAAGCTCCAATAGTACATACAGAAGGGTCTATATCATTTCATTAAAAACTCATTTCACTGAAGCTTAATTCATTGACACATATTCACTGAAAGCTCACTTCACTGACAACCCAATTCACTGAAAGCTCATTTCACTGAAAACTCATTTCACTGAAACTCATTTCGTTGAAAGGAATATATGGCCTTTTGCCCTCTGTTGTGCAATCCTGGAGTTAGTATATAAAGTATGGGGGGTGTTGGGGGCACAGCCCCCGCATTGGGGGTTGTGGGGGGTATAGCCCTCCACATATTGTAAGTATTTTAAAGCATATAGAGGGATACTTACAAGTGTATAGAAAGAATTTTTCCAGAAGACAACATATAACCAATTTATGGCTGTGCCCCCCACACCAACCCTTACTTTATATACTAACTCCAGGATCACACAACAGTGGGGAATAGGCCATATATACCTTTCAACTAAATGAGTTTCAGTGAAATGGGTTTTCATTGAAGTGAGCTTTCAGTGAATTGGGTTTTCAGTGAAGTGAGCTTTCAGTGAATATCTGTTAATGAATTAAGCTTCAATGAAACGAGTTTTCAATGAAATGATATAGACCCCATACAGAAAAACATTAAAACAATTGTAGTCGATCATAGTTCAAGCTTATATGCATACAGACAATCAGATAGAAGGAGCTAGGTATTCCTTACAATACTGCTTTGTATACTATAGAACGGTAGGAGTTAGTCTGGATTGTGACAGGGGCATAGCCAGTGTGTCATAAAATACTGTTTGAGATTTTTCTTGAATTGGTTTAATGATGGTTCTAGAGTTAGGACAGCTGGAAGTGAATTCCAAATTTTGCCAACAGAGTTAGAAAACAAGGAGTCACCAGCTGAGTTGTTAGTTTTGAGTGTTTGAATTAGCAGTTTGTTAGAAGAATGAAGTGGCCTGGTGTTCATGTGGGGATAGATAAAGTTTTTAAGTGCAGGGGTATTATCTGGTTGGTTGAAAATTTTGTGGGCTACTATAAGTTTATTGTACTGAAGTAAGCTAGGCAATTCTAGCCATCCTAGAGGTTTAAGGTTTTGACAGTGGTGGGTTCTGTAAGTAGAGCCAGTGGCAAATCTAGCAATGTGATTGTAACAGCTTCAGAGTTAGCAAAGTTCAACTTTGTTCAAGTTAGTGAATATGGAGTAGGCACAGAAAAAGGTGGGAAGAAGATGAGTGCAGGCAATAGCAGTCCTAGCTAGTGGGGTAAGGAAAGGTTTAATTTTATATATGGAGCCCAGTTTTTTATTAGTGGTTTTAATTGTTTGATTGATATACACATCAAATTTAAGGTTATTATCAATTGTTACCCCTAGGAGTTTAGTATGGTCATCTTGGGAAATAACAGTTCCATTATTAGAGGTTATTGTAAAGAAAAGTGGAATGGACCTATGAGTAGGGGAGAAAAGTAGCAGGTTTTTTTTTTTAGGGTTCAAGAGCAAACAGTGACATGAGAGCCAGTTCTCAACTGTGTTAAATGTTTTCTGGGATAGTGTAAGCAAGTCAGATGGGGTGGAGGCTGATCAGATCAATGTGGAATCGGCTGCATATTGGATGCATGTAGCATCTGGAATGGCAGAGTAAAGGTCATTAATAAAGACTGAAAAGAGAAGAGGTCCTAAAATAGAGCCCTGAGGGTGAGTGGTAGTAGAGTAGATAATTTTCCCTGCCATAATACTGCCTGTTATCTGCCATTCAGATAGGATTGAAATTATTTAATAGCATAGTTATTCAGGGAAAGGGATTTCAGAGTGGCAGTGAGTAGTTGGTGGCTGACCATTTCAAAGGCTTTGGATAGGTCAAGGAAGAGGGCTGAGGATAGTTTGTTGTTATTTAGGTTATGATTTATGACATTGGAGAAAGAGAGGTGGAGAAAGAGAGGAGGGCAGAGGAGGTACTATGGTACAGCCTAAAGCCATGGTGAGAGTTAGCCAGCAGATTGTTTTGTATGAGATAGTGCAAGAATTGCTTATGGATACATTTCACCATTATTTTGGCCAGTGGCAAAAGTATGGCAATGAGTGTATAATTTGATAGTTCTGTGGAATTGCCACCTTTGTGGAGTGGTATGGCATGTGAAATTTTCCAGATGGAGTGGATGGAGACTTCTGTTATGGTTCTATTGATCAAGATTGAGACTTGATAAGCTATGGAATCTGTGGCTTTTTGTAGGTACTCTGCAGGTAGGAGATCTGCAGATAGGGTGGTTGGTTTTAGTTTTTTTAGGCAGGGATCTGATAAGTGAGGTAGAGATTGGTTGGAAACTTAATGGAAGATGGGTAGTGGGTGAGGCTGTGATATAATTAGTGCCTGTGGGAGTTAGCTGGCTAGCAAGGGTCTGGCTAGTCTCAGTGAAAAAACTGTTAAAGGTGATGGCAATATCCTCTGGTTATTTAAGAGCAGAAGTGGAAGGGGTTGGAGTGGTGGATTGTCCTGGATGAAGTTTAATTATACCTGCCCAGAACTTTTGAAGTTTATTTTGGTGTCTTTGTTGAAGATTGTAATAGTAGTTTTTTATTTTTTTTTTGTCTAGCAGAATTACCTTATGAAGCTGCCAATATATCAGTTGACCTAGAGGGGCTTTGGTGTCATGACATGTGGCCCATATATTATTTCTAAATTTGATCTTTGATTTGGTATCCTTTGTAAGCCATGGTGCAGCTTTTGTTTTAGTTCTAATAGTATGTGCGAGGGTGTGTGAGTCAAGTATGGCAAGAAATTTAGTATTAAAAATACTACAGCTTCATCGAGTGGCAGCCATTTTAGGATTGACCAGTTACATGCTTTTAGTTTATTCTGGAAGTTGGCAGGATTGAAGTTCTTATTGTTTCTAATTGTTTTGTGCGTTGGCTGGTGGGGATCATCAGTTTTATGTCTGATGATATAGGTTAGAGTGTGATCACTGAGGTCATCAGGGAGGGTCCCTCCTTTATACATATGAGGATGACTATTGATAAATATCTAGTCTAGGATGCTTTCTTTTTATTGGGTTTACTGATCCTAGTGGGAAGGGATATTATTTGTGTAAACCCGTATAGATTTATATGGGTGGAAGGGGGTACTAAGGAATATGAGTTCCAGCCTGTATCGAAGTCTCCAAGCACAATAGTTTCCTGGGGGTAGGTGTTGCTTAACCAGTGGAGTATGTCTTCTAGGATGTTAGTGTTATTGTCTGGGGGAATATAAACACAGACAATATTTATACATTTGTTATTGGTAATTTGTTGTTTGGTAGTAAGCATTTCAGCTTTATCAAAACTGGGTGGTAGTAGGGGTTCTCTAGTAACTTTTAGTGTATTTTTGTAAATTACAGCTACCCCATCTCCCTTCCTAGTACAGTGGTCTCTTCTAATTATGTTGTACCCTGGTGGGAGGACCTTACTGTCTTTAACTGTAGGCTTTAGCCAGGTTTCTGTAAGACAGAGTATATCTGGGGAATAGACATCTAAGAGGGCATGTTGTGGACTTTGTTTATGCTTCTGATATTTAGGTGAAAGGCTAGGAGTGAATTAGGGGGCCTGCTTAGAGGTATAGTGTTATTGGGGTTGGAAGCATGGGAGCCAATGTCCACATCAGTGGTTGGGCCAGGATTTGGGTGGATGTCTCCATCAATTAATAGGTTGTAGTGTAGACTGACTAAGAGCTTTAGAACTTTATTTATTAGTTTTTGATCGTGTTTGGTTTTGGAGTTGAAATTTTTGAATCTAATTGGGTGGCAGGTTATAGGAGAAGAGGAGTCAGCTAAGAGGAGGACGGTTAAATGAGGTACTGGATATGAGAATTTTGGTGTAGGAGTTTGGCACTTTGGACAGTGAAATCCTAGATAGTACTGATTTTCATAAGTGGTATGGAGATATAGAGTAAGAATTAGAGGTAGTAGAGAAAATAATGATTTTGTTAGTGATAACTTTGTAGGTAGTTGGTACATTTTAAAGGGTTATATTCTGAGCAGGGAATTATAAGAAGAGAAGAAGAATACTAGGTTTAGGAAGGGGAGTAACCCTTGATGTGTGAGATGGTGGTTGGATGTGAAAAAGAGGGGCGTGACCATACAGGTATAAATTTAGCACTACTGGGGGCGGGTGACAATTGGGGGCAGGGTGGGGCATGGAACAAGTCCGAGCATAGTGAGGGCAACTGGAGTGGGGGTTAGCTGGCAAACAAGATTTCTAGAGCCTCTGCATACAAGGTAAGAACTTTAGGGGATGTAAAGTTTTGTATTTCTTTAGCGTTTTGCTGCTTAGTTCAAAATTCAGTATTGGGGGATTTCAGAATATATATTTTAGCCAGTAGTTTCTCCTTTAGTGGAATATTCTGTTAGTTATCCAATTTAAGGGAAAGTGGTAAAGTTATGGGACTTTAGGGACTGGCTGGCAGTGCTTTAGACCCAGTTCGGTAAACTATGTATATGTTACACAGAGTAAGTTATAGATAATAACCTTTGCTGTTCTTTTAGTAATGAGGGACAAGCAGTGATTCTCAGGGTGTTATTCTTTTAGCGTTGTGCACCTTTCAGGGTGGGATCAGTAGGAGTGGGACTGTACCTAATGAAGGATATAAAAGTTAGAACTTTTCCACACTAATTCCAACCATTAGCCTTATTAGAAACACTACACAGTCAGCTTTTCATGCATCCATATAATCTAGCAGTTTACCATTGAGATATACAAGGCATCAGCCATTATAACATGCTGATTTGGCCCCTGGTTTTAAGAAAATCACTAGATATCCTTATACAATAATCAAACAGGTTCAGAAGTTTGCACTATAAAAGTAACATCAAATGCAACCATTAATACAACTTTTGTTAACACATGTAGACAACAATAAACTTGGTATTAAGTAGTTTCAAACATTTATCCAAAAACAAGCCTATGAGCAGTAGATTGCATACCTATGCAGTCATTTTTACCCAAAAACATTCTATGACAGTAAAATTACATACAGTATCAAGCGTTTACATAAACCTTAGAGCATTTAAATGCGTACTTTTGTAGGCGCATACTAGAGAGGGCCTTTGAGCAGTAAATTAGATTCACTCACAGGTGTTTACCTGAGCAGAGCATTTGAGCAGTTAAATACACAACGCTTTAAGCATTTTACCCAGAAAGAGCCTACAAAAGGCAAATGACAAATTAAAAGTATTTTAAGGGGTTATGGTCTGATAAGTGGTCTTTAACTAGATAACAATACTAGTAAATGATCCGCTTCCTTTACCTGTAAAACCAAACAACAACATGTTTTGGAGTCTTCTGGCAGCAGCTGCAAAAATGATTACAAAAAATTGGAAATTATACTCAGTTCCTATTTTGAAAGAATTTTTAAATTTAACAACAATGCTATGTAAACCTGATCAGAGTACCCCGGCCTTGCAAGGCTACAATGCCTTCCACACCTTTAGACTGCAAAATGAATGTGTGAAAACCAAAGGAAGTGGCGTTTATTACAGATAAATTCATCTACTGTCTAGTTAGACTGGACAACCCCATGGAGTTACTCCAGTTCCAGGTTACGGTGGATAAGACCCCCATTCAAGTCATAGTCAGTTATAAATCCACCTCCATGGGTCATGACACCACAAAGCCTACTTGATTAAACTGGAGACAATCCAA
Source organism: Protopterus annectens (assembly GCF_019279795.1). Classification (NCBI taxonomy): domain Eukaryota; kingdom Metazoa; phylum Chordata; order Ceratodontiformes; family Protopteridae; genus Protopterus; species Protopterus annectens. The sequence goes on from NC_056737.1 coordinate 1,016,315,990, forward strand.
ATTTTACTGAACACATTGGTTATGGGGATCTCAATTATCCCACCATCAACTGTGAAACCTACACTAGCCCTAACTTGCTAGTGCAAATGTTCCTTGACTTTCTTAATTCAAATGCCCTGGAAGAAATTGTTCATACCCCAACAAGGAGAACAAGCACTCTGGATCTGGTCCTCACCAACATTTCAAACAGATGCACTGCTGCAAATGTCAGACCATCATTTTATTTATTTTATTTTACATTTGTTGACTGGGATAGTCTGACTGGACACATGTCCATTTTCAGTGGAAGCCTGGGGAGAAAAGCTTCAACATACAATATGAAAACAGTTTAAACATAATAATTAGATGTTTAAAGATACTTGTTATACAGTCAATAGTATGAGGCCTAAGAAACATCTAAGAATTTACTAAATTACATTCTACAAGATCTATAGGACATTCATGCAGATACACTTTATATACAGTCTATTTACACAATATAGGGTCTAAACATTGATAGCTGATGAGATTCTGAGAAGATATGAGTGGAGGTAAGAACTATAGATTCTATAGAAACAGCTATGGCTAGATAGAGTAGGCCTTTCCTAACAGAGGTTAGATATGGAGTTAATTGGGGAAGGGGTAAAGGTGAGGTGAGGAGGATAATGTTCACCCTGGGGCAGAGTAGGGACATAACTGGTTTACATCGAAGTGGTCTTTTATAATTTAGCTGAAGAAGGGTAGAGAGTTTTCAGAGGTTATGATGGTAGGAAGAGAGTTCCAAATCCTAGCAATATAGTTAGAATAGAGAGACTCACCTGCTAAGTTATTAGATTTGGTGACTTTGACTTGGAATTTGACACTAGAGCAGAGATTTCTAGAGATTCTTCTAAATATGGCACTAGGGCTACACATTCCAGGAACTCAAATATGGCCTGTGACTAAATAGGACATGCTTGAAGGACAGATTTATTTTCCAGTGACTGCTGAAACTTTGGAACAGGCTACCAATTCATGTGAAACAGAGCACCTCTAAGGCACTGTTCAAGAGGAACCTGGACAAGTGGATTGGGCACTGTACATTCTTACTGGGTTAGAGCCCACAACCCTTCAGGATATGGGTAGTCATCACTAAATGCAATCTTGGGTATTGACTAGCATTTGTATGGTATTACATTGGGATGAAATGGGTAAGGTTACAGTGACCTCTAGGTCGATAGTCTAGTAATCTCCTACGATCCTATGATCCTAAGAATTGATTAGAATATGGTGTATAAATCATACTCAGACTTTAAGTTGTTGGGTAGCCTTGAAATGTTGCTATTGAAATATTAATATTCTTAATTTGTTAATTGTATTAGATTACTCTAATGATTCAATGTATTTTTAGCACTGTGTAACAGTATGTGATATTGAATTTATTCATTTCTGTAAGTAAATTGTATATATGTTCAATCAATAAAATAATCTATAAAAAAGGAAGAAAAAGTTTTTCTTTTTAAATTCTGCTTAAATATTTTAAGTTGCACTTGTCTGACCTGTGTCATAATATTTTGGACTTGTTTTTTTTTTCCCATGCTTTAGCCAAAAAAGTTATTTGCTTGCATTTTTTTAATTTGTTCTGGGACATTAGTCTTTTAATTTCATTTGGAGTTGTGGGAAGATTGTGCATCACCGCACAATTTTAGCATTGTTTATCCATTATACTGCACGCCTATCTTCGTAAGTACAGTGACTTATAAAACTAGCTCTCTGTATTTTAATCCCTGTCTGGGGCTTTAGTTTTGTAGTTTCATTCATAGTTGTGACAGAATTGTGACCAAGAGCCAAATTTAAGCCTCATTTAGTCAATTATTACAGCATTTCTTTCATAAACAGAGTTACTGATAAATTTCTGCATAGTCTGATGCCTTAGTCTGTGGTGGGATTGCAATAGTGGTAGTATTGTGAATTCTGATCCAGGATTTGTGCTTTAGTGCTTCTACAGCTATTTCTATTCCAGTTTTGCTGCTAGAGTCTAGTATTCTGCTTATCATTTCACTGTTTAATGTTGCATTCCAGTGCCTGTCTGTTTATTTTGCTAACAGTTTTTCCTTGTTCTTTTTGTCTGCCCCAGCCGCCACTGAGACATTAAGCTAACATTTCTGAAATTCTAACCTGATGACTAGTGCTGCAGTACTGACTTCATTTGATTCAGTCCTTCTTTAGAAAGTCTGCTCCTTGCAGCTTGAATTTTCCCTACCCTGCTACCCTTTTCCTATTGTGGTTTTATAAGGATGTGTCTCTGACCTCCCTCATTATGGTAAACTGGTTTCCAAAGTCCCTCCATCCCATCTTTCATTGCTATTATTGGTGTATAAGCTATTTAAGCATTTTACTACTCATTGTTTCCTATAGATCTGTGATACTGAGAGCTCACCCAGCAAACCAGTGTCACTCTTGAGTAAACTTCCCTTACTGCAAATTGTTTCCTGATCGTTTTTTCAGAGCTGCCATCTGCTTGGTATTCTCTCCACACTCCGAGCAGGCCCTGAGTTAATCCTGCTCCACCTTAAGAGATTTATTTTTTGTGCCTTTGCAAATAAGAGATTTATTTTATTGTTTTGTACTTCAAGTAACTGCTTTAGAGTGCAACTGCTTTATTATTGCTTTATTTGTTTGTTTTGCCTTTTAATCATTTAAAGGTCCCTAATACTTGAAATCACTTTGTCCAGGTAGTTCATTTAAGTTTTTTTATTGTAATTACACTTTAAAGTCATGTCCGTGACCATTTTCAGATTAAGAGGTTAGCAGTGACCTGTACAGACACAGATGCCTATACAGTAAATGATATCCATAAAACTACCTTAGAACTGAAACCTGTAACTCAGAGTGGTTAAAACAATGCCACAATGCTTGGATACAAGCTTAAAGAAGCTAGTGTGCATGTTAAACAGCACTACTTTCAAATCTTAGCACAATCTAACCTAGTATAGTGCCAAACCCCAGAGACCACCCAATCAATGTGAACTCTTTATAACCAAGTACATTACCTACAGTAGCCCATTCAAATACAGGTCTAAACAACATGGATGTGCAATTTCCAAATGTCTCCTTAGCCATAATGGTAGATATTATCATAATGAGGCAATGCAGCAATTGTCTCATGTTCACAGACAACCATTTAATCCTTAAAAAAACAAGCACAGTACGCAAGAGATGCACACACACAATTTCACTGGAGGCAAAAATCTTGCATGCAAATGAGTATCTCAGGAATACACACACACTACATCTACCACCCATAGTCTCCACCCTCCTCCCCACACACTCATGCAGACAAACTTATGCAGAAGCACTAAAAAACAATATTCCAAGACCTCTAGGACATCTTAGACTTTAAACAATAATGTCTATCCTCAACAATCTGAAATAGCAAAGCACATAAGGCGGGCAAACACATTACCAAGACTCTTGTCATAAGGGACTCCATTGTACTGCACACTGTAGCCTCAAAGCAGACTTTGTACCACTAGAATGGAGGACTACAAAGTTTATCCCACTTCACAGGGGTGGACCATCAACTGATCCCAGAAACTACCCACCTATTAGTCTCAGTAGTCTAATATGCAAAGCCCGGGGAAAAAATATCAGGGAAATGACCAACAAGGATATAGGTAACCTTCAGATACAGAACACAATGCATTTAGCTTTGTTAAGGGAAGGTCATGCCTACTAAATATGGTGGACTTATTTAAGAATGTCTAAAACAGGCAATGAATGAGGGGAAAATAGTACAATAATACATACCACCTACCTTGACCTGTCTGAGTTGTTAAATATAATACCCCACTTCCACTAAGAGACAAGTCATCGGTGGAGGAGGGGGTACCTCAGGGCTCTGTACTGGGACTGCTACTATTTGGCACCTACTTCTTGGAGTTAAAGGCTAATGTCAAGGACGTTTGACAGACAAGGTTCATGATGACTGCAAATTGGGAGTTATCATAGATTCCCCCATGATACAAGCATCTTACATGAGGGTCTAACACAGACAAATGACTGTTGCCAAAGTTACAGATTAAAACTCAACTTCAAGAAATGCATTATAGTGCCTTTTGGCAAAATGGCTGCCCAGGCTGATTACTCCAGACAATCCTAAGAGCTGATCCAGTAGTCAGAGATCAACGAACATAGTAGACAGTAATCTGGCATTTGATCAACATGTAGTCATCGTAGTAAGAAAATCATTCCATGTTACCTAATTTATAGGTAAGGACATAGCGTCCAGATCCAAAGGAGTCAAAGTACCATGTTATTCAGCCCTTATGAGAAACATCATTGAGAATAATGACCCTTTCATCATGTACCTGACTGGACATATGCAACAGTTGGAATTCCCACAAAGGTTCCTTGCCAGAGAATCCAAGGTATAGACACATTGTCCTGTACAGATTGTCTTAAAGCTCTGTCTCTGTACTCACTCTCCTACAGGCTGCTGAGAGGTGATCTAAGCCTGGCATATAAGGCATCCTCATATCCAGCTCTGATGGACCCTTTGCACATCCACAAAATGAACAGCAACAAAATCACTAGATCTGGAAATTCAACCCACATCTGGCCCCATATCTCTGAACCTTAGAAGCAGACAGTAACTATGCCCAAAGTTACATACTCCCCCACATAACCTTTACAAACTTCCTAAATAACATACCCTCTCCTAATAAACAGCCACAATACATAGGGACACAATTGGTTTGGTTTGCATGGCTAGGATTATAAAAGCCCTGGTGTTAATTAACCTAGTATGTACCTATGAACCTATGAACCTAAATGGAATGGCTTCAGGGTACTTAGTTGCATAATCCAAAATAACTAAACTATATTGAATCCCATTGCTGGATTTTAGCAAAGACCACCAAATGTCCATAGTAATATGTTCAAAAGGAATTGCTATAACAGACTTTAGAATCAAGGGATTTTTAAAACCTAGATGTGAAGAATCCAGTACAGATATTCTCAATGTTTTTCATTATTCCTAGCAAGTACAACTTTTCTCTGAGATCTTTGCTTTAGTCTTATCCATTTACAGGTGTTTACTTGAAAGCTGTGCATGTGTGTGTTAATCTCATAACCTGATTTATAAAAGGTTGCTCTCTTCTTATAGGTTCATAGATTAGTACTAGGCTAACTGCCCTTGCGAGACATTTTTAAGCCTAGCCAATTACCCCTTGTGAGACTCAAACCCTGCACCTTGCATTTGTAAGGCAAACACTTTAACTATTAGGCCACCCACCCAACCCGAAATATGTAGCCTCTTCTAGGATCAAACCCAGGACTCTGCACACCATAGCCAAAGTTTTTTGCCACTAAGCCATCTCAGATATTTTACGTTCTCTTTATCTTTATTTAATCTATAGAAGCATTTTACAACTTAAATTAAAGGTAATATGTAGAACCATCTTGTTCAGTTTCTACCACTGCAGATCTAGCTATAACATCCCTTGTAAAGCTAAGTGTCATTGCTTGGCCATGATTATTATTATTATTATTATTATTATTATTATTGTCATTAAATGCTTTTTATTGAAATTGGCTTTGAGGCTCTGACATGTTCCTTGATGCACTGAGCTGTCCAGGGTGCTGAAGTACTGGGTATTGCATAATGATTGCTTCCCACTGCATGTAGCTGTTGCCTTCATTGCTGACTTCCCACCTACATTTCTCAACCACTCAGTCAATAAACATTTAGGTTAGCATTGGTTACTATTAACAAATCTTGATAAATCTAGATAAATACAGAATGTCCTCCCCGCAGTTGGGTGGGCATTCGAAAGACATGCGTAAATGGGCGTGCCTTCGTTGAAGGTTGAACGTTGAGCTGGCACCTAGGCATTCGTGAAAATCTACTGCCAATCATTAGTGGACCGGAGTTCCGCTGTGGCGACCCCTAACCGGGAAAAGCCGAAAGACAACAACAACTGTTGTATTTTACTTAAAAACTCAAAAGTTAAAAAAAAAATATAAGTAAAAAAATATTATTTTAAATAAGGAATGCTTTTTATTCAGTTACTCTAAAAAGTAAAAAAAAATAAGGAAGAAGAGTGAAAACTTTGGAAAAGAAACACAGACAAGCTGATGATTCTGGTAATAAATTGCCAGAAGAAGTAGCAGGGATCAGCAAAACCAGCCTCAAATGCTTTTCCTAAATTAGCTTGTTTATGTTTCTTTTGCAAAGTTTTCATAGGTTTATAGGTAGGTTCATAGGTAGGTACTAGGCTATTAGCCCTAGGGCTTAGATAAGCCTAGCCAAAAAGGTACCCTGGCTTTTGCCATGCAAGAAAATTATTTTCCTGTGCCCCTGTCAAGCAGAGCTACAGAAGTGATCCCTGAGGTGAATTTCCTATCTCCCATCCAGTCATCAATATTTTTCTTGAAGAGTGCTAATGAGGAGCTCTGTTTGACATAAATAGGTAATCTGTTCCAGAGTATGGAAAGTCTCTGGGACAGGAATCTATCCTTCCAGGATGTTTTTGTTTATTGTGGTGACAAGGTTTAGGTCCCTAGAGCATGTAACTCAGAGGGATTGGTATTTCTTTAAGTGGAGCATGTCCAACAGCTCTGGGTTTGACATAGCTTTGTATGTTAGGCAGAGATCGCCTCTGAGTAGATGATATGTGACAGAGTAAAGCTGAAGTTTCTTGAGATGGTCTGTTTAGGGCATTTGTTTGAGGCCAGTAATCCTCTTTGTGAGATATTTCTGTGGTCTTTCCAGTTGTTGTAGATGTCTTGTGAGGTACATACCAAAAGGGGCATTATACTCTATAATGGGTCTAATGAGCGATGAGTAGAAGGGAACAATGACCTCTTTTTTTCTGGATGAGAAACCTTTTGTGATGAGGTAAACCACGTAAAAGGATTTCCTGACCACTGTGGTGATGTGATTATCAAAGGAGAGACTACTGTCCACCTGTGTCCCAAGGTCTCTTATCACACTTTTGGCATTAAGCAGACTACCACTTATGTGGTAGTTCATGAGTACAGAGTTTTTTTAACTGAAGGGGATGACAACACACTTTTTGGCATTGAGTTTCAGGTCATGGCTTTGACACCAGGCATCTGTCTCAGTGAGGCTCTTTTGTAGTATGTCCACATCGTTAGGAGTTTTGATTATGGCCCCTAGTTTGCAGTCATCTGCAAACTTTGTTAGCCAAAGACCTTCTGTGTTAGCCTGTACTTCAGAGAAGTAGATACCAAACAGGAGAGGACCCAGGACTGAACCCTGTGGTACTCCACTTGTCACTGGTCTGAAGTCAGATTTGGAGTCTGCTACTTTCACAGTGTGGGTTCTGTCAGTGAGCCATTTGGCAACCCATCTTGTGACATAGGGATTTATACCTAGTTTAGTGAGCTTATCTATGATTCCAGAGTGGGGGATGGTGTCAAAAGCCTTGGCAAGATCTAGATAGGCTGTTTGAACCACCTTACCCTCATCTACAGCTTTGGTCACTGCTTCAAAGAAGTCTATCAGGTTTAGGAGACATGATCAGCCTTTTACAAACCCGAACTGTGTAGGGTCCAGAGTTTGGAGATTACCAATCACTTTCTTTATGAGTTCCATGATGATACATTCCATGGCCATGCAGAGCAGGCTCATCAGGCTAATGGGGTAGTAGTTCCTGGGGTCCATCATGGCTCCCCCTTTGTGGAGTGGGATAACCGTCATGGTGCACCATTCATTGGGCACAAAGCCTGAGGTGAGGCTATGACTGAACATTGTACTTAGTTAGGGTGCCAGTTCATTCTGTAGTTCATGTAGAATGCAGCCTGGGATATTGTCAGGTCCCATGGATGCTGTGTTCTTGGCTTTGGAGAGTGTGTTTTTTACCTGTGCAGCCGTGATTACAGGAACTTTGCATTCTTCCGGTATAGAGATGGGCCCTCTAGGGGGTGAGAGGGGGGTAAAGTTAGCACTGAACCTATCTGCCAGGATGTTGGCAATATCAGTTGGGTCTGTATATTTAGTGCCATTATGCTGTAACTCAGAGCAGATCTGAGTGTTGTCATTGAGAATCTTGACATAGCTATAGAATGCTTTGTGGTTGTCTTTAGAGTCAGTGGCGATTTTGTTTTTGTAACTAGCCTTGGAGGATTTTATGAGGGATCTCAGCTTCTTACTGAGGTTGACCAGGGAGTTCCTCCAGTCGTGGGATTTTACTGTTCTTCCTTATATTTACTTTTTAGAGAGACGGAATAAAAAGCATTCTTTATTAAAAAATATTCTTTCGACTTATATATTTTTTTTAATTTTAAGCATCTCACTAGAAATGTTATCTAACTCCTGAGTTTCTTCTAGTCATGAGATAGAAGATATTACCTCCTCTGCTACCAACACAAGTTGTGGGGCCTCAGTGTCTTGTCTTAGAAAAGGCATTGCATAACAGTGTTGCATCATGCTGTTATTTTTGCCTTGTTTATTTTTTCTTGGCCTCTTTTTTATGAACCTGATCCACAAGGCCCCCTTCCTTTTGATTATTTCTCCTGTATGTTGGTTCCACAGATATATCATTTGAGCTATGCTCAGAATTATTTTATCTTTCAGTATGTTACCTTCTGCATTTTATTTCCTTTATATTGTTTCTTCTCCATTTCACTGTGAATGAGTACGTCCCTCTCACTTTTTATCTTTTCCTAGTTTGTTCTCCCATTGAAAGGGGTACCAGAAAACACATTTTATAGTAAGGTTTACTTTATTTCTTACTTATAGATCCCCTTTGCCAAGATATTGTTCTCTTGCATGGAAAGAATGGATTTATAACTGGCTCTTTCACTACACTAGTCAAAACTTTCAAACTATTTAGGTTTTCCTCAGTACTTACCTACTACTCAGAATTTTGTATTTCTGAGGTTTTCTGTTTCATCTTGTCAGAAAGTTTAATGTTTTGCTCAGGATTTCCTCTTCTCTAGCTTCTAACTTTATTCCCTCAAAAAGTTTTCAGGGAAGCATTCCTTCTAAGAGGTTAGGCTATGCAGTGCTACACTGAATATTCTGGAATATGTATCATAATTCACCTCCTCTCCACGTCAAAAGAAAAAACCAACAGCATAGACACCTCCGCTAGCATATACCATAAAGGGTCTCCTCCTCTGTATGTATCGTAACATAAAAATATATTCCTCTAGTAATAAAATACGAATTTATTGGAACAACAAACAGCAACCAAACACAGTAGGATTGAGCGCGCTTTCATCTATAAGACTTCATCAGAATCCATCATTTCCAAAGTTAAGCTGCCCTTAAATACAAATCTAATTAATAAATTGATGGGTTAATTGATAAAACATGATAATATTTAACTGTGTGAAAAAGTAATACAAAAATAACCATATGGAATGCCAAAAAATATATATAAAATGATACATTTCGCTATGTATATTAAATAAATGAATGCAATGAGTATTATTGTACCTACCAAATGTAAAATAAAACATTATTAAAAAATGCATGTAAATACATAAATAAAAATGTACATAATACATAAATAAGTACATATATAACCAATCTTATTGTAATAATATTGCTGTGATAACACTAACAACAAAATGAAAATGTTGAAAAATATATATATATAAGTAGCTAATTATATGAATGTGTATAAAAAATGTATATATGTATATAGAAAACATACACCAGATGTCATCCTATAATATCCACAAACCAACAGTGTGCGTCTTACTAATAACTAAATATATTTGTATTGTATAAACCAATAACTAGTTAAAATAATATATACAAAGGACAAAGTTATATGATGTTAATACATAACAAGACAAGTTGTTCATGTCATTCCAAAACAACTATCTTTATGTTTTTTATATATTTTTTAATTTTTTAAAATGTACCTTAACGTACCCATTAAATGAATTCCTGAATGTTGAAGTGTTAATTATTAAATGTTAATTGGTGAATTTTGGGTTGTTGGATAAAAGTTTAAGTGCAGGTTTGATGGAGAGGTGATCATTCATTCCGTATGGACCACATGCATCCAGCCTTAGCTGCCAAATCATTTCTAAACTGATGACTCCCAATCACCTCTCTCATTCCTTTTAACCTCTTCCAACACCCAAAATTTTATATTTGTTTTTTCACACACTTCAGTATGCCTGTAAAGTGCATTATTCACGTTCCTTGTATTTATGTCTTATGTGTTCGTAGACCCTTTGTTTTAACTTACGCTCGGTCTTACCAACGTAATAATTTCCACAAGTTACACACAGAGCCAAGTAAACTACCCCTTTGGTATGACAAGTATGGTAGCCCTTACTTTTTATTCTCAAATTTAATTTCTCAAGCCAGAGTATTTTTATTTTTTATATTGGGGGAAAAAATACTCTGGCTTGAGAAATTAAATTTGAGAATAAAAAGTAAGGGCTACCATACTTGTCATACCAAAGGGGTAGTTTACTTGGCTCTGTGTGTAACTTGTGGAAATTATTACGTTGGTAAGACCGAGCGTAAGTTAAAACAAAGGGTCTACGAACACATAAGAGACATAAATACAAGGAACGTGAATAATGCACTTTACAGGCATACTGAAGTGTGTGAAAAAACAAATATAAAATTTTGGGTGTTGGAAGAGGTTAAAAGGAATGAGAGGGGAGGTGATTGGGAGTCATTTCTCGAGTTTAGGGAAATGATTTGGCAGCTAAGGCTGGATGCATGTGGTCCATACGGAATGAATGATCACCTCTCCATCAAACCTGCACTTAAACTTTTATCCAACAACCCAAAATTCACCAATTAACATTTAATAATTAACACTTCAACATTCAGGAATTCATTTAATGGGTACGTAAGTACATTTTAAAAAATTAAAAAATATATAAAAAATATATAAAAAACATAAAGATAGTTGTTTTGGAATGACATGAACAACTTGTCTTGTTATGTATTAACATCATATAACTTTGTCCTTTGTATATATTATTTTAACTAGTTATTGGTTTATACAATACAAATATATTTAGTTATTAGTAAGACGACACTGTTGGTTTGTGGATATTATAGGATGACATCTGGTGTATGTTTTCTATATACATATATACATTTTTTATACACATTCATATAATTAGCTACTTATATATATATATTTTTCAACATTTTCATTTTGTTGTTAGTGTTATCACAGCAATATTATTACAATAAGATTGGTTATATATGTACTTATTTATGTATTATGTACATTTTTATTTATGTATTTACATGCATTTTTTAATAATGTTTTATTTTACATTTGGTAGGTACAATAATACTCATTGCATTCATTTATTTAATATACATAGCGAAATGTATCATTTTATATATATTTTTTGGCATTCAATATGGTTATTTTTGTATTACTTTTTCGCACAGTTAAATATTATCATGTTTTATCAATTAACCCATCAATTTATTAATTAGATTTGTATTTAAGGGCAGCTTAACTTTGGAAATGATGGATTCTGATGAAGTCTTATAGATGAAAGCGCGCTCAATCCTACTGTGTTTGGTTGCTGTTTGTTGTTCCAATAAATTCGTATTTTATTACTAGAGGAATATATTTTTGTGTTACGATACATACAGAGGAGGAGACCCTTTATGGTATATGCTAGCGGAGGTGTCTATGCTGTTGAATATGTATCATACTCTGCCTACATTTTTCCTTCTCCTACACATTGTCGCCTCACAAACAGACGCTGTCCGGTTCGATTCTCAGCTAGAGCGTCTTCTGCGTGAAGACATGCGTGAATGAGCGTACCTTCGTTGAAGGTTGTGCGTCAGGGCTGGTAACTCGGCACGTAAAAATCAACTACCGATCATTAGCAGACCGGAGTTCAGCTGTGGTGACCCCTAACCGGGAAAAGCAGAAAGACACAACAACAACATTTCATGTGATGGTCTCAACCTTACACCACAGTGCTTGAAACTGTCATATAGTGCTATAAACTGACTACTGTTTGCATCTTTTTGCATTGATGCTGTAATTTGTGATATGTTTTCTCATTATCATATCAATGATGAATTTATTAAATGAAGAAGTTGGGATTTGTTTGCTAATTTGTTGACTAAATAAAACTGATGTATTATATGTCTTCAAAAATCTGAATACAGCTCTTTAAAATAAATGAACAACTAAAACAAATATCAAGAATATTTGATCTGAAGTATTCCAGTTTGTTAATACAACTGCATGTTCTAAGGTGTTAAAAATACCTCACAAGAAAGTTATACTTCGTGATGGCATGGAATGTAAAATGTTCCAGGGCAGCTATGCAAAATGAAATAACACAGGTCTAGTTTGTGTTTGTGATGATTTTCTTGTTTATGAAATAGCCACCCCACAAAAAAAATAATAGGCTCTAACATAAACTGTTTAAAAAAAAACAATTCCATCATAAAACATAGTTAAATATTCAGATACTAATGCTCATCTGTTGAGCCATAATAAAATGCAAGCTCATCTCATTCACATTTTTTGTTACAAGTAACAAGGAATGAGTTCAATAAAAGGTCAGGCTACTTAATTGAGATTTCATCACAATATAAATATTTTGTCATACTAACTGACAACTCATTAAGGTCTGATAAGCATTTGAATAGCACTGTTAAAACGTAAATAGGACAATATGCGTACACTGAATGACTATTCTAGCAATACCTGAAATAAACTACACAAAACATAGCCTGTCTGTGTGTCATCATGTGGAAGTAGGATCTCTAAATGTAGCAGGTGTTTGAAAAGGATGTTATTTTTTGTGCCATCTTTGATATATACATGCCTAAAGCAATGAATTAATTATGTGCATATCAGGTGTTTGGTGCTGTTAGGGTATGGAAAGGTGGTCTTCATTTCAAACTTGGCTCATTTCCAAGCAAAACATAAAAAACAGATGTTTAGATTATCTGTTGGAGTATCAGGCATATTGGAAGGAGTCCAAAAAGGTAAGTATTAAATGTTTAGGATATAATTTGATAATGGATTTCTGCAATTAAAAACTAATGTTAACCCATCCAAATACTTCATGGTTGGCTGTCAGTGAGAGGAAATAAAATATATACTTGAAAGAACAATGCAACCAGCTTAATTGAATTAAGACTTTACTGAATATAAGAGTACAAACAAAGTGTGATGCAAATAGATCTTTACTGAATATGCACAGTCTTAGTAAAAAGGGACACAAAGTACAATTCGAATTCAGCAGAAGCAAATGACATTTTACTGTAATAAATAAAGTAGGCATGTATAAAAATGTATGTCTGCTAAAAAGCCTCAGCATTTCAAAATCATATTTATTTTGCCTTATTGAATTTTTTGTTAGTTGGGTTAACCCTCTACACACAAATCCCTCTCTTCAGAAGCAACCCAAAAATATGGTAGTTATAGATGTTGTTCAGATTTATACAGTAGGCAAATGCAGAATGAAGGAATCAAACCCAGGCCTATAGGATGAAGTTGTATCACTGGCTGTTAGCCTTAATCCTTTCTATTAATGTTATAATGTTTTCTAGAATATATTCTGTAAGCACAGTAAAAGTATTCTTGTGATAGCTCCAAAACATTTATAGTAGCATTCTTAAATCATGACATAAGGAAAAAATGTAGTTTTGGAAAAAGTAATAATGATTTTGAGACAGATGATATGCTACATGCAGAACTGCTATTTGTAGGACAACAATGCGAGTGATAAACTCCTGGAGTAGATGATTAGTTTTCTACTTGTGCCACTCAGATATGTCATTTATCTTTTACTTAATGTATAACATCAGAGTATCGTACAGCTTCTATTCTCTACTTACTAAGTAATAGGCAGATTAAAAGTAATGTTCTCTCTATCAAAACTGAAAAGCAGTGGCATTTATTGCACTGAAGTGTGCATACTGTTCAGAATTTAAATGAAGTCTGGTGTTGGTGTTTTCAGCCTTTAAAAACAGAACAAAAGAAAACGATTAATGGAAGCTCTGTACTGCATCCATACTCACAAAAAAAAAACTTAGTCATGAAACTATGCCCTCATGTGAAGCAACTAATAGATTTTTACTCAAGCTGTACAGCTAAAATTGTAGATACTATTTCTATGAAAGGCAGATTATTCACATTTCTTCTTTGTTAGGGACAGTGAATTGAATAAACTGGTAGCCATAAAATACAATTAGTTAAATATGCTAAAGTGGTATCACTTCATGAAAGAAATCTGTTTATTTAGGAGGCAATATTTGTGAGGTAATGCCATCAATACATTGTAAAAGTGGCTCATACAGTAAACAAACTTATTTAAGCACAGGGTGTCTGTTGTTGCATAAATTAATAAAAGTATGACTTTTTACATTTTTGGACAGGAGATTTTTAAAATGCCTGCCTGCAAACATACTTAACGTAATAATAACAGCCACAGGGCATAATGTAAGAGTATGCTACACTGATTGTAATGCATTGTTGATTTTATGGAAATCTGGTGTTATACTTCAGTATCCAACATCATAACCATATTGGGTCTTTGGTGAAAATGTTTCTGGCATTTTTGATTCACTTCATTCCTAGAAGTACTAGAGATACAAAAGCAGGCACAAACTGCAGAATTCTAAGTGCTTTAATCTGTAAGAAGTTATATACATGTCAGCTACAGCTGTACAAATATTGTCTTCAACACAGCACAGATGCCTGGACAATGGTTCATCTGTTCCACAGCCCAAGCTACACTTGGAATAAAGCTTGAAAAAATATACTGCATTCACTTTTAGATTACTATGGAAATTCCAATATTTTTCATCTGCAGCATTACCTTATGTAACCCATTTTACCTCCATTTAGACAATGCTACAACAGTAACTTCTAGTTAAAAACAGATTGTTTTACATCAGTGGCATATATTATTTTCTGCATTTATTTCAAGCACCCTTTGCCTCAAGCTATTTCACATTTCTTAAAGCAAATGCAGTTTGTCTCATTGAAGTAATTTCCACAAGATCAATTATGACCCCTTTTCTTTTGGTCATTCATTTCACAATTAATTATATTTTTCTTCATTCTTTTTTTTTCCTTTCATTTCGAAAAGATATTTAATTTCTGCTAACCGACAGCTAAGATGAGTGGTTAGCTTGACATGATATGCAGCATTCTCTTTTAGTCTGCATACTCTTGAAAGACTGGCAGGTGTCACAGAAGATTAAGGTCATGCATTATTCATGAGCTGCTTTGTATAATTCAGCATCTGATTTCCTCCCAATCTGTTTACCTAGTTTGAGAGTGCAAGCAAGTTATTTAAACTGTCAATCCTCTCAGGCCACTCCTGAAAAGGAACAGTTGTATCCAGCGGGCCTACCTGGTTATACAATAAATACAATTGTAAAATGATGATGATGATAAATATAAACTCACTGATTTTTATTCTCCATTTTGTAACACTATGATCTTTTTTTTCATTGGTGGTTATTACAAGTGATATTTCTGTTTCTGTGCTATGAGTGATTCAAACTGTTCTTGCATTTCTTTTTTCCTGTGGTTAAATCCTTACTGAATTTAGTCTCACTAAAACATAAGGGAAGACTTCATTTGACATTTATATTCCCTATAGTTTACAGAACTGCTTCCGTCTTCTTTTATAAATGTGTTCTTTTGGGAAGAAGGTCAGTCCTGCTGACTCCAACAGAATAAGCAGTGTAGTTTTTGCATTCAGAAATATATTTTACTACTTAATTTTCTTGTTACACATTTCATTCATAAATGCTACTCATTAATCTTCTAAGGACTTTAGCTGGTAATTTTTAATTAGCGTTGTTTGTTTTTGACTGTTTTTCCATATTTCATGGAGGCTGACAAAATGGCAGTATCATGAATATACATGCATAAATGACAGTGCAATTGCTGACCAAGTCAGTTAAAACAGAATCCTGACACCATTAAATAAACAGTAGAAAAGGAAGACCTAAACAGTGCATGCATAGCTTCAAAGGTTCATGGGTACTTACTAGACAGATTATCAAGAAATGATCTTTAGAAGCCTAGCCATGCATTTCCATGAAATTTTTATCACTTATATTTTATGTATGGATAACCCAGACATGAACGAACATTTACTTGTTGCCCCATCCATGAGGGACATGAGTTCCAAACCAAGGATGAATTTGTGGTTACCCATGTGATGATATGATGTACTGCCAGCTATGCCAGGAAAAGTAGGGTAGTGGATGTGTAACATATGCCAGAAGAGCTAAGTGGAATTTTGTAAAGAATTATATGTCCTTCATATATCAAACTGATTTGTATAGATGCTTGTGTTGAAAAATGTATTTCTAAAGCTGATTGTGTTAAAAATGTACAAAAAGTGTGCACTACTGGACAGAAAAAGAAATATACATGCATTATTGTAACTGTTTAAATGTATATGTTTTAACAGAGGATACTGTAACAGAAGAGGATAATCTCAAACTTTAAAAATAGTAAGAAATTAAATTACTGGCCCTAGGCCATAAAGGTGTTATCTCACAGTTTTGAATAAAGCCAGAGATGAAATGTCTGTAAGAAATATAGTTTATTAGCTCCTGTAGGAAGAGTGGTAGTTTAATATGTATGATAACTTCCAGAAACTGCAGCAGATCTTAGCAAGGCTGTGTGTGTGTGTGTGTGTGTGTGTGTGTGTGTGTGTGTGTGTGTGTTATTGACACATATGAGATAAATCCTGGCAGTTTCTAGCAATAGAGAGTTGCACAGGAAAGAGAAGTCAGATGACCAGTGGCCAGAGGATTCACGAATGAAAAAGCTCCATGCATGAGCAGTGTAGCCACTCCTGCATGGAATATGGCCATTGAGCGATGCAGGAATGTGCCTTATTGATGTGCACGAGTGAGCCGGCACTGTTCCAGCATGGAAACCCATGCAAGATGCTAATTACCTCATTTGCTGGTGAAAACTATGCAAATAAGATAAAATAGTGATCCAGGAAGCAGGTAGGTAACCGTGCAGGAAGAATGTGGGCTACTAGCCAAATGCATTTCTGCAAAAATGAAAATGGAGCCATGACAGCTCCAACAAAAGCATGCACCCTAATCTGTAGGCATGCCAATGGCCAAATATATGTCCACTGGCATGTTAAAGTGTTTACATTTTTAAAAATAATTTTTTTTTTTTTTGCTAGATCTCGGCCGTTTAAGCATAGGGAAGTGCAGAGCAAATGGGATTGTAGGGAAAATAAAAAAAATAAGTTGAAACGTCCATTGCAAGGGAATCCTGCATTTTGCCATTATACCCAATGGCAAGCAGAATCAAAACAATGGCAGGGAACAGTGGTTGCTAAGGGAGAAGGCTCTTGTCTAGTGCAGTAACTACAGATTAAGGCATTGGGGGATGCTAATGAGGAGACTTATACTGAATCACAAAATTCTTCTAAGTGTCAGACTGCACCTAACCATGTAGGTGCTGTAACACCATGGTGTATGCAGGAGGAAGAGCTAACATGAAAAGGGTGTGTGTCATGCTTGTTGTAAGCACATTGGAGCTCCGTTGCCCAGGTTTGTGCTTAGCTAAGAACAGCTAAGCAAGGAGGTGTGTCTGAGGGGGTCTACTTCTATTCGCTGACAGCCCATTTCACTGAAACCCATTTTGTTGACAGCTCATTTCATTGACAAACATTCTAGGTGGAGGGCTGCGCCCCCCACACCCCCCCAATGTGGGGGGCTGTGCCCCCCACACCCCCCAACTATATATAACAACTCCACAGTCGCACAACAGTGGGGAGGGGGGCAAAACCCAGGTTTTTGCCTTGAATACTTTTGTCAATGAAATGAGCTGTCAACAAAATGGGTTTCAGTGAAATGGGCTGTCAGCGAATAGAAGTAGACCCGTCTGAGGCTGTATAGTCTTATTCCATGAACTGAGAGCATGTCTGCGCCCAGGGGAGGGACATTTCTTGCTGTTTACACTAGCTAAATGGGTCTGCATAGTGTGCTGGGGCTTAAACAGGAAGGATATAGGGAAAAAAAGGAAATAGCAGAACAAGGGAAATGTGGTACAAATCAGCAATATGGGATTCTGCAACTTGAAAGCACTCAATAATACAGCTGGCAGGTGGCTACATAGCTGAAAATGGGAGGAGATGTAAAAAATATATAACGGGCAGCAACACAATAAAGGAGAAATGAAGTAGAAATCACTAATATGGGACTCTTGCAACTCATGTAAAGCACACAATAATACAACTGGCAGGTGGCTGCATAGCTGTAAATAGGAGGAGATGTAAGTAAAATTTAATTACAAGAAGGGCAACAGCAGGATAAAGGCAATCATGCACAAAGTACCACTAATGCCTCCAACACTCACAGTGACCATAGCAAAGCCATGAGTAATATAACTGTCAGCTGGAATACATCATAGTCAGCAAATCATACAGGCAGCATCTGCAGCACAACATTATAAAGTCTGGAAACACCTTATAGTCTGTTTTTTCCACAAACTCTGCACCACTGGTGTATACATGCAGGGGAATTTTTACTTGGAAAATGTTAGGGGATGCCATTGCTTTGCTCCATCAGTATGTGCTATAGGCTGAGGGCGGTGAGGAGGATAATGTTGACAACTGCCACAGACCAAGGAGGAGGGGAAGAGTGTTCAGACCCAGGGTAATTTACCAGGGGCTACATGATCTGGAGATAGTACAGTACTACAGGGTGGACAGAGACATACTTCAGTAACTCACCGAGCTATGTTGGCCTCAAATCAGAGTTAGAACCAACAGAGGGGAACCCATCCCAATGGATACCAAGGTATGTGTAGCCTTAAGACTGGGGACAACATGGGGGTCTCACAGGCATCTGATTCCAGGGTACTCCACCAGTTTCTGGATGCCATGCTACCATATGCCGGTGAGCACATTTACTTCCCCAACACCCGTGAGGAGAGGACCAGCAATATGCGTCTCTTCTGCCATGTAGCAAAATACCCAGAGGTACTGGGTGCCATAGACTGCACACACATCCACATTAATGCACCACCCAGAGACCAGGATAGGGTCTACACAAACCACAAGGGACCCACCCTCCATCAACTTCCAGGTTGTTCACAATGCCCAGAGGATTATAATGAATGTGTGTGCTGGCAGCCCTGCAAGCTATCACTACTCCCACATCTGGCATTTATCACAGCTGTACCAGGCATTTGCCAGTGGGGGCATCCCATATGGCCATCTGTTGGGGGATGCTGGCTATGCACTGTGGATGGTGACACCCATCAGAAATGTATACACACACACACACACACACACACACACACACACACACACACACACACACACACAAGGACACCATAATGAGGCAGATGTACAAACCAGCATCATTATAGAGTGTGTGTTTGTGATGTTCAAGTCATGGTTCTGCTGCCTTGACATATCTGGTGCAGCCTTGCAGTACTCTCCAGCCACATGTGCACACATGTTCATAGTATGTTCCATGCTACACAATATGATCCTGTGGAAACATCTGCAGCAGGAACAGCATGGCGAAGGGCCACACAGCCCACCACCATTGCCAAGGTCCCCACAGGCACAGGGGGACTCACAGTAGGAGGCCCCTGAGCCTGCACCATAGGCCAGACAGAGGCATGCCCAGTATGCTCACGCCTTGGCAAAGAGGCAATGCATAGCACACACATGGATGATACACACATCACATTACCTATAACTTACCATATATAGGCAGTGTACTGTGTGCATCCAACATAGGCGGCCCTCTAGCACCGTCCTCACAATTGCTGCATGCACAAGGTAAGGCAGTCTTCTTAACAATAAAGGAATTGAATAGTATGTTCTGCTAGCATATCTATGGTAATGCATACATGCAAGGGAATGGGGTGGCCTACTGGGATAGCAGCACACAACTGACAGCTATGTGAGTCACCAGGAAATGTCTGGCCAAAACTGGCCTCCACACACTATGCAGTAGTACCCACGGTGGCAAATCCCACTGCAGTATATGTGTGGGGACAACTAAGTGGGGGGTCATAGGTCACAGGCATGGATGTGAGGGTGGGGGTCCCATAACCACCCCTCACACCCACACAGAAAGTCAGCTGTAGAAAACCACAGAGAAATGTCTGGTAAAGGCACACAAATGGCGGCAATGTTGAATTTAACCCCTACAGACTCACACAGTGATAGCACAGCAGGCCTCACAGTTGCAGTAAGGCTATGAAGGGTAAGAAGTCTGAAACTCAAATGTATGCCAGTACAATCTGACCTGGGCTCTTTCCTGATATGCCTCTAGTCCACAAGACAGAGCACAATAGTATGGTGATTGGAACCAAAATCTAAAGCAAATATCAGCACAATGTGTGCAAATGTGTATAGTGGACAGGTGTGCCCCACCCATATACCCACACAAATGCAGTAACATATGTTTGCATGGAAATAGCAGCATAGCACACATTGGCAGGGCTGTGTCAATACACATGAAAACGTTTTGCCTGACCACAATATGCAGGGGTCAATGAGCTATGTGTATGTGTGGTTAATACTGTCAGGATCTGGCCAGCATTTTCTCCTGGCAGTCGTCTTGTACAGCCCTAGGTTCAGTGCTGCCTTTGATAGGGCCATGTGCCAACTGTTATGCATGTCAGTGACACCCACTGCTCTGCTACTGACATACCTGAAAGTCACAGTGCTATGTGGAATATACTACACATATTAATGACATATTGAAGAATGTGTAGCAGAAGTGCCAAGGCTTTTATGAATATAAGAGCTTTGTGGTACTGTTGCCAGTGGTCATTCTCAATAATCCTTTTTCTTATGTTTGCTTTTACAAATAATGGGCATGCCTGCACAGTTGAATGCACTCTGTACCCACACCCATAACTCTCAACCTCTGACAGCAAGACATCTGGACAAGGGCAGAAAGAAAAAGGTGGGAGGTTGGCATAATGGTTAAGGTGTTTACCTTGCAGCACAAGGTGTAGGGTTTGATTCTCACATGGGGTAACTGGCTGGGCTTAAAATGGCCCAAAGGGGCAATTAGCCTAGTACTAACCTATGAGTCTATGAACCTATGAGCCTAAAATGGAGCAAAGCAACAATGATAGGCATGTGTTGTAAATATCGCCCTTATATACTGAGAAAGTTGGTAGGATGAGGGGTTTGCCATAGAGAGAATTGTCTGAGGGTTATGTATTCTGAAACAGCAATGTCTGTATTATTTTGTAACATCACACTTCAATTATATGTAACTAACTTGCCATAAAACATAAGTTTACATAGAAAGGATGAAACCTCTAACCAGACACCTGGGCAACCTGCCAAAAATGTACAGTTCAGAGGTATGCACACACAAGGATATAACATCTCAGGTTAGAAAGATACCACACAAGCAGGAGATCCACAGCTGGTATATCACCAGGTTGCTGGACTGTTTACACAGCTGTGTGTCATTACTACACTGGCTGTTGCCGCATCTCATAAATGGCCTTGTTGGGCAAGAACTTACATAGCTGCCTTCATAATATTGGTCTATGCATCATACAACTATTATTCCTCTGGTAAAGTACTGTGATGATCTGAGGATGTCTATCACTAGGTAATGACACAATACATTGCAGTTTCAGACTACAGATATGTCAGAAAATGTCTGCTAAACTAAACAAATACCCTGATGAAAGTTCTGTGTACTCCTGAGAGGTATGGCTGTGGCACACAAAACCCTGGACTAGAGTACACCTATCTCTGGAATGGAGTCCCACCCTAACTATAGAAGGTCACAGTGGGCATGTTCCTACACTTAGAGAATCACAGGACATGTTGGAAACCACATTGGAATATATGACTGTATTGTGTATATATGTCCATGCATACAGACAGCTATGTACACTTCAAATGCCCCCCCCCCCACACACACACACGCACACACATACACATCAGACAGGATTACCCTCAGCTAGCTGTAGGTGGCCTAGATGTGATATATCTGCATCTGTTGCATGAGATACACGCATACATCTATGGGCAACAGATAACATATGTCAAGCATACACACACATAGATGTGGGAAAGTAAGACACAGACAGTGATACAGAGAGAAAGAGACACAGGAGGACACAGACAGAGTGAGTCACACACACACAGATACCCTGAATGTCATACAGTGATGTCCTGCTGTGGACAGTGGCATACCAGTTGTAAACAGTCACACGTGCCAGCATAAAAGGTGAGCCCCATTGTGTAACAGTACTGAGGTTGGGTTTATAATATCACATCACCTGCGTGTGTGTGTGTGTGTGTGTGTGTGTGTGTGTGTGTGTGTGTGTGTGTGTGTGTGTGTGTATGTGTGTGTGCATGTGTGTGTGTGTGTGTGTGTGTGTGTGTGTGTGTGTGTGTGTGTGTGTGTGTGTGTGTGTGTGTGTGTGTGTGTGTGTGTGTGTGTATGTAGGTCTAAGTATTAGGAGACTCTTCACACTCAGTACACCTCACAAGATATGCTGCTTTCATTCACCTTAGAAGTACCATTGGACACCACTCACTCCTATAAGCTCTGTAGCACATGCAATAACTGCGTAACACTATGTCAAAATAACTAGATAGGTAGGGGGTTTAATCTCAATACTGGAAACTGTGTGTGTGTGTGTGTGTGTGTGTGTGTGTGTGTGTGTGTGTGTGTGTGTGTGTGTGTGTGTGTGTGTGTGTGTGTGTGTGTGTGTGTGTGTGTGTGTGTGTGTGTGTGTGTGTGTGTGTGACAGTTGTGTTTGTGAGAGTGAGGGTGTGTGTGTTCGTTTGTAGGTGAAACAATTTTTGGCCATTCCCACCAAGAACACTTTCCAGTGCTCTACTTTATCAGTCCTGCTGATGTCATTCCCCTTATTGGTACTTTTGGCCAGTTGTCAGCCAAGTAAGCTCTGTAGCATGTGTGATAACTGCATAACACAATAGTACAAATCACTAGCTAGACAGGGGTTCTAATCTTAGATCTGGCAAATGAGTGTGTGTGTGTATGTTTGTAAGAAGAAATATTTTAATAAGTCTCCCACCCACTGCCCTACTTTATAACTTCTGCTGATGTCATTCCCCTTATCAGCGCCTTTGGCCAGTGGTCAGCCCAGTAAGCTTTGTAGCACATGTGAAAACTGTGCAACACAATAGTACAAATCTCGAGCTAGACAGGGGTTCTAATCTCAGATCTGACAAATGAGTGTGTGTTTAGGTTTGTAAGAAGAAGTATTTTGATAAGTCTCCCACCCAGTCCTGCTGATGTCATTCCCCTTATCAGCACTTTTGGCCAGTTGTCAGTCCAGTAAGTTCTGTAGTGCAATGGATAACTGTGTAACACTGTGGTACAAATAAGTAGATGGGCAGGGGTTCTACTCTCAGACCTGGCAAATGTGTGGATGTATAAGTGTGTGTGCGTAAGTGTGTATGTTTGTACGAAGAAGTGCTTTGATAAGTTACCCAACTACTGGCCTACTTTATCAGGCATGCTGATATCACTCCCCTTATAGGTTCATAGGTGTGTACTACACTAATGGCCCTCAAGCCGTTACAAGCCTAGCCCATAGAAGTGCACTGCCATTGTGCCACCCAATGTTAGTTCCCTGTGACCCCATCAAGTAGAGCCACTGGAGTGATCACTGGGGTGAACTTTCTATTACCCATCCACTCATCAAACTCTCTGGAACAGAGTCATCTAGGTGCTTTGCTTGACATGTATGGGATATTCCAGGGCATGTACAGTCTCTGGGTGAGGAACCTGCCCCTCCAGCATGTTGTGTTGATTGTGGTAATGAGGTTGAGGTCCCTGCAGTGTGTGGTGCAGAGACATTGGGATATCTTTAGATGTAGCATTTGTAAATGAGCTGGGTCAGACATGGCTTTGCAAGTTAAGCAGAGATCGCCTCTAAGTAGGTGATATGAGACAGAGAATAGCTGGAGTCTTTTGAGTCTGTCTGTGTAGGACATGTGTTTAATGCCTAGGATCCTCATTGTGAGGTACTTCTGTGGTCTCTCCAGCTGTAGCAGGTGCCTAGTGAGGTACATGCCAAATGGGCCATTATACTTGATGATTGGTGTAATGAGGGAAGAGTAAGCAGATACAATAACCTCTTTCTTCCAGGATGAAAAACCCACGGTAATGAGATGTGCCACATAGAAGGATTTCCTGACCACAGTTGCAATGTGGTGGTTAATGGAGAGGTTGCTGTCAACCTGTGTCCCCAGATCTCTTATAACGTCTACAGTATTCAGTGGGCTCCCATCGATGTGGTACTTAGTGGGAGCTGAGATTTTACCAAAGTGGCTGATGATGCATTTTGTGGTGTTAAGCTTCAGGCCACGGTTTCCACACCAGTCAGTGGTCTCAGTGAGGCCTTTCTGTAGGATGTCTGCATCACTTGTGGAGTTAATGATGGCTCCCAGCTTGCAGTTGTCTGTGAAAGTGGTCAGCCAGAGTTCCTTTGTGTTGGCGTGGACTCCTGAGAATTTGATAACAAACAGGAAAGGACCCAGGACCGATCCCTGTGGGACTCCAAGTGTGACTGGTTGGCAGTCTGACTTGGAGTCCGCTACTTTCACACTATGTGTTCTATCTGTGAGCCAGTTTGCAACCCCCCTCTAGTGATATAGGGGTTGATGCCTAGTTTGATGGTTTCATCCATAATTCCTGACTGAGGAATGGTATCAAGAGCCTTGGCCAGATTGATGTAGGCTGTATGCAGTGCCTTACTGTAATACACAACTCTGGTGACTGACTCAATGGAGTCAACAAAGTTGAGCAGGCATGGTCTCCCTTTCACAAAGCCAAGCTGTGTGGGGTCCAGAGTTAGGAGATTACCTATATGTTTGTCGATCAGGTCCCTAATGATGCACCCCATAGCTGTACATATCAGACTCATCAGGCTACTGGACAGATAATTCCCAGGGTCTGTAATTTCCACACCTTTATAGAGAGGGATGACTGTAGCAGTGCACCATTTGGGGAGGGACAAAGTCTGAGGTGAGGCTGTGATTGAACAGGGCACACAGATGTGGTGCCAGGTATCTTTGTAGTCCATGTAGATCACAGCCAGGGATAATTTGGGGTCCCATGAAAGCTGTATTCTTGCCGGGGACAATGTAGGTGTAACATGAGAGCAGTAATCCTGGGTGCTTGACATTCTTCTGGCACTGAATGTTGGCAATATCTGTTGGTTCAGTATAGGAGGTAGCATTGTGCAGTAAGTCAGAGCACTTCTGGGTATTGGCGTGGAGGTTCTTGATATCACTATCAAAGGATCTGTGATTATTGTCAGTGTCTGCTGCAACTGGGCCATCATAGGTAGCTTTAGATGATTTCATGATGGCTCTCAAATTGTTTTTGAGGCTAATAAGGGAGTTTTACCACTCTTGGGACTCCACCTTTTTCTGCAACAGTTTCTTCCTTCTGTTGTACAGTTTATTAATGGCAGGGGATCACCAGACTGGCCTCCAGTGTTTGGAGGATTGTGTCATGGTTCTGTTGGGTATGGTTAGTTCCATGCATTGATGTACATGTTTGTACAGTGCATTTGTGCATGATTCATCAGTCATGCAGGTATTTTCCATTGGCATGGGTGCTGTGAAGTTAGCCACCTCTGTTTTTAGGAGCCCAAAGTCAGCTTTGGAGAAGTTTTTCAAGGTGGTTACTTTTGCAGGCAGTATGGGTGAGATGTGGATTTCCATGGTGATTACTCTATGTTGGATCTGACCATTTCGCGATTGACTACATTGTCAAGCAATGGTCTCATATGTTCGCAATCAACACAGGTCAAGGATGTTGCTTCCTCTACTTGGTGTCAGAAGGAGCTGGTCCAGGGCATTGGAACTGATGAATTCCAGGAAGTGCTGGGCCAGTGTATTGGTGCTTGAGTATCTTACCCAGTTGATGGAGTGGTAGTCCAAAGACATGCAACTAGAGCATTTCTCCCTGGGCCTCCACTGAAAACAGGCTCTGTGGAACCTAGTCGAACTTTCCTGGTCAACAAATGATAAATAAAATAAAAATAAAATAGTTGAACTCTCCTAGTATGTGAGTGTTGGGCTGGACTTTGATAGATTCCAGGGTGTTGAGGAATGTGGATTGAGAGTCTAGGGACATGGATGTGGACCTATAGCAGGCTATGACCTGGATTGCACTATTTCCCAATGTCAGTTCTACCTGAAGTATCTCAGATGCATTATGCTGGGATACTACTCTGGATGTGTGCATATCCATTATTACTATGGAGACACTACTGTCTTTGTAGCTGTGGTCCATGTTTTAGAGATGACAGGTGTGGAATGAGTTATAGGCTGGTAGTGTAGGGGTGCTGTTCTCTTACAACACAAATATAAATGTTCTCTATTTTGAGGAGTGCTTTGAGTGGCTGCATCTCGAGATGTAGATGTCTAGTATTGAGCAGCATGACCCTCAGATTGCATGTGTAGCTGTTACAGTGATAATTTGATTTGGTACACCACCTAAAAATGCACTTTAATAGTGGCAAGACACCCAGGGGTGACAGATGCAGGCCATCTCTGGCAAGCCATTGCAGTCTGTCAGTCATGTCATCCCAATCAGACAGATACTGGATCCCATGAGAGTGACACCAGGTACTTCAGCCAATTGTTGAAGTCAATCATTTGTTGTTTGTACTGCGGTACCATTCTGGGTGACAGTAGTATACAGCTCAGGCTATTGTCATACCTGTCTGGCCCACATAATCTGAGAGCTTCACCATGTCTCTTTTCATATAGTCCATGGAGGTGCATCTCAGGTCATTCACACTTACATGGACAATAACAGAGTAATACTTGTAGTTGTTGTGCAGTGACCGGACTGGGTGTGTTATGTGTTGGATTCTGGCACCTGATAGACAGCTGACTGTTACCTCCTCCATGTTCAACCTAGTGAGTGGGACATCTGTGTGCATCACTATTGATTCACCTATGATTACTGTATAAGGTTGAGGGACACACTGTGTAGGTGAGATATGTGTCCTGTGGTTTGTGCTGTGTTGTGGCAGTCAAGTGGGTATCTGTCTTGGTGGTCTCTGCTGTTTGGGTAAATGTCTATTGAGTGCCTCTGTGAAGGTGGGTGTGTGGTTATTGTTTGTATGTCAGAGCTGTGCTAGTGGGTGTTCTGGAGGAGTATGTGTTCCATGTGGTGTGTTGCAGGTGTTGACCCTTCTCCACCTGACCAGCTACTCTAGTCTTTGCTGGAGACTGCATATCTTCCAATTCAGTGCTATAGGGGTATCTAGTTTAGAGGAGAGGGTTGTCTGTGTACATGAGGCAGTTGCAACAGTGTCAGCACCAGGTTAATGGGCAGAGCACAGAGAACTGCAATTTAATCATGCCAGGAGGGGTGGTTATAACTACTAAGCTCTGGAGCTAATTCCGTGAGGAATGACTACTGCTGATGGCTCTCAGGTGTGCTAGAATAATTGATAAAAAAACCTGTTGAAGTGCAAAGCTATTAGGCTATTTGAAGTGCAGGAGAGAAATAACTAGCAAGATCTAAGGGAAAAACTGAAGGCAGATTTTCTGGGCACCTGTAACAGTTTACCTTAGCTGTGCAATTATCAGCACCTTTGGCCAATTGCCAGCACAGTAAGCTCTGTAGTGTGTGCAAAAACTGCACAATACTACAGTACAAATAACTAGATATGCAGGGGTTCTAATCTTAATACTGGCAAAGCGTGTCTCTTTGAGTGAAGATCACATCCTGCTTGGCTGATACTATTTTGATTTGTGTACCACCCATGTCTGTTTACCATTTCCTGATGGCATTACTTTATATAGGATGGTAATGGCATCTGCCTCACATGCAGCATAACTTATACACTCTGGAGCAGCTCAGAAAATGCTGCCGGCTCACTTCCACCATAGGAACAACAGTGCAGCCTCAGATGATTTTCAGAAAATCCATTTGTAATACCATACAGAAAACAAATGTTCACAACTCTTTAACTATAAGAGCTAGACTAAAAATGTAAATGCGAAAGTTGCTCAGCAGACACTGACCTTTCTACCAGTATAAATGATGATAGTGTGTATTACAGTCATTATTAAATATTTGGCAAGGAATATTGATATTGTGCTTATTTTTTTCCTTTTTGGAAAAGCAAAACACAATATCTTGGTCAATGTACCATGTAGATCTACATAATTTGTATTTAATTTGTTTGTATGAATGCCCACTTTAAAATGATACCTTAACTATTACTATGTAATGCTCATTTATGGAGATATTCACAGAAATATGATTAATATAATATTTCTCATAACTGATAAATAAACAAAGCATAATATCTCATCACCTGTAACAGACAGCAGCTACATATCAGTGTACAAGTTGTGTGGCTCAATGTCAGCTTCAAAATGATGCATCATTTGTGTGATCACCATACTCCCTTGCAAAGATATGAGCATAATAATGAGAAGTATTGTAAATGTATACTTTTCATAATCCTACAAGACTAAACAAACTGTGATGTCTGTACATGTGTACAGTACACAGACACAGTTATTTTACCATGTTGGAACTACTGTCTTCAAAATGAGGTA
The DNA here is from genome assembly GCF_019279795.1 of Protopterus annectens. Classification (NCBI taxonomy): domain Eukaryota; kingdom Metazoa; phylum Chordata; order Ceratodontiformes; family Protopteridae; genus Protopterus; species Protopterus annectens. Next base: position 1,016,344,514 of record NC_056737.1, read on the forward strand.
GTACTTAGCACATTGAGATGCTCCCTTGCAAAGTTATTTACCAAAATGTAAAAAAAAAATCATAATTTCCATAACCTAAGTCCTAAACAAACTTTGATATCTGTACAAGTGTGCAATATACAGACTCAGTTCTTTTACCAAGTTGGAACTATTAATACTGTCTTCAAAATGAGGTATTACCTAGCACAATTTCTTGCTCCCTAGCAAAGTTATTTACCAAAATATGAAAACAAATCATAATTTCCATAACCCGAGTCCTAAACTAACTGTGATATCTGTACATTTATACAGCATACAAACACAGTTCTTTTACCATGTTGTAAGGACTAAAACTGTCTTCAAAATAAGGTATCACTTGGCACAATTACATGTTCACTAGCAAAGTTATTTATCAAACTATGAAAAAAATCATAATTTCCATAACCCAAGTCTTAAACAAGTTGTGATATCTGTACATGTGCACAGCATACAGACACAATTCTTTTATCATGCTGTAACTATTAATACTGTCTTCAAAATGAGGTATTACCTAGCACAATTACATGCTCCCTAGCAAAGTTATTTACCAAAATATGAAAAAAAAACATAATTTCCATAACCCGAGTCCTAAACAAACTGTGATATCTGTACATTTGTAAAGCATACAGACACAGTTTTTTACCATGTTGTAAGGACTAACACTGTCTTCAAAATGAGGTATTACTTAGCACAATTACTGTCTCCCTAGCAAAGTTATGTACCAAAATATGAAAAAATATAATTTTCATAACCTAAGTCCTAAACAAACTGTGATATCTGTATATGTGTACAACATACAGACATTGTTGTTTTACCATGTCGTAAGTACTAATACAGTCTTCAAAATGAGGAATTACTCAGCACATGCATGACTCCACATAGACAGAAAACAAATTCTGGCATGTGCATTTATCACTCTGATAATGACTTTTAGTAATGTGAACAATAGGGGCAGCTGCTGGGAGTTTTACCTGACAAGCGATAATGACTCAGTGTTATACTCTAACTTCACATATTGTAAATGAATAACGTGATAATTGCTTACATTTCATCACTGCAATGTTCTGCATGCTTAGATAAAGGTGATAACTGCTGCACATAACCTGTTGAGTAGATATTCATTACTTTCCTGGTGCAGGTGTAATGTAAAACTGAGTCATTAACATCTTTTAGGAAAAGACCTGAGTAATTCAATAAAAGTAGCATAATGGTTATATATTACTGAGCCCTTTCTCTCACCTAAACTGTACATGCAAATACAAGGAGTCAGACATATTGCCCTACATGCTGAGTAGATCAGTGCAAGAACTACTGTAAAATCCATAATAAAACGTATATAACATTTGTATTACTGAGTCTTTCCTGTCACCTAAACTGTACACACCAATGGACAGAGCCAAACATATTGCCCAACAGTTTTAATTGATCCATGTCAGAATTACTTTGCTCAAGGTGAATGCTACCATAATATATGCTTACATTCCCCACGGCAGCAGCTAATCTTTCAGTGAGAGCTTCCCTCTCATTAGTTTTGACTTTTTCCACTTCATTCATCTCTATATTTAACACTGAATACAATTACTTCTTATACAACTATCATACATTCTACGTACAGTAAACATTTCACACAGACATAGTTTTCCGTAACATTACTCCAACTTATTCTGCTTGTCTTAGAATACATTTTTCTGAAGGATATGAAGTCTGAAATACAAATGTATATCTTTATTTTGTAAGTTCATTCCTCAGATTATTCGGTGAGCAGAGCGGAGTTCAACCAAGTACTGGTTGCACTCAAGGAGCTCACTAACTTGCTGAAACCCACCACGGCTGCTTCACCAGGGCTAGCTTGCAACCAGCAGCAAGCACTATAAAACAACTTTGGATTACCGGTAATTGCGGACCCGGAAGAGGGTACAAGCTCCACTATATCCTCCACGGACATGTCTGGCGCCGGATCCAAAAGAAACAACTTTACTCGTCGCCATGAAGCTACCAGAGCTCCTGAAACAAACGTACAACCAGGGACCAATGGAACTAGTAATCCTGCTCTGAAACATAGAAACAAGGATGTAAACTTTACAAAATGGGCTGGACAACGCTTCACCTTTTCTAAAGGTAGTAACAACACTAACAATTTTTCTAACTTTGATCAGAGCATGGACTTGTTCAAGGACAAATTATACTCCTTAAGGAGTACACAGCTAGAGATAGACTATTTGAATGAATGTCTGAGAGTAAAACGTGTCCCGAAGGGCTACGCTTTTAAATTTCCAAACAATGTTCAGTATGGTACTGATTATTATTTTAACTTGTGTGAGATTTTTGATAAAGCTGGATTGGAGATGTTGCATTTAATGGTAGGGAATATGAACTGAAAGCACAAGCATTAATGACTGAGCTAGACACTTTAAACAATGAGTTAACATCTAGTACTAATTTTAGTGCTTTTAAATCAAACTATGACAAGGTTTTTGATAATGTTGATGTTTTTGTGATAAGATTCTTAACAGAAAACTAAGAAAATTAGAACGTGATCTCATCGAATACAGGGATGGCCTTGCCTACCCTAGCCCCAATGGTTACAATAAAACTTCTTCCAAAAACAACACCACAAACACAGATAGGGCTAGTGACACATATGACAGACAAGAGGAACCCCTTAGAAGAAGTGAAAGGCTAGCAGAGAAGAACAGAAGGGGTACTAACAACCAGGATTTTCAGCAGAACCCGCCAGACCGGGTTTGGGACAGAGACAAAGACAGGCACCGAGGTCTTGGAATTTTGTTCACTAACAAACCACCACACACCCACTACCCTAACATCCCTGGATGACCCTACAACTGACCAAGCCCCAAATCTGGGTTTACACAACCAAAACCCTACTAATATTGAGGGTAACTGCACTATTTTAAGGAGAAACAACTTTGCCATATACAATTACACGGACATGAACCTTCCTACAAATGCTTTTGATATTTTCACCCGAGGGTTACATTTTGTCCCAACTAAACCCATGAATTTAACACAAGCTCTGATAGATTTAAAATGTTTACCAGAGCTTTAAATTTAAATTTGATTTTAAAGGGCAAACACTTAATGCAGCAGGCCCAACGCGTACAAGTCTCTTTAACCCCCCACTACACCCAATAATTCTCTTCTTTGAAATGTTAGTGGAGAATGACTTCAGGAAAGTATATAATAATCAAGAAATTCTACTTCATCCAAATTTTTCTGAACAAGAAATGAATTTTATTGAACACTTGCATGAAGAAAAATCAGGGTCATGAAACCTGATAAAGGAGGGGAATTGTCCTTATGTTCTCAGAGGACTACGAAGCCCACATGCACATTATGTTGCAGAATGACGAACAATACGAGACGGTTTCACAAACGAGATCAATATAGCCTTTGCTGAGATTAAGTACTATCTTACTGACCTTCTATTACAACAGGCCATCAATGAAAAGGTCTATAACTACTTACATGTGGAAAAGCCCAGAATACCAGTCATCTTTGGGATACCTAAAACCCATAAAGGAATAAATCCACTACAATTCCGGCCGATTGTATCAGGAGCAGGTGGAGTGACTGAGCCCTGGGAAAATTTATTGATTACATGACTAAAGAATACACATCTTTATTGTCCCACGTTTGCAAGGATTCTTGGCACTTCCTCCGGGACATTCCCACCTCTTGCTACTCCCCAGACACCTTAATGGTCACAGTGGACATCAAAGATCTGTTTTCCAGCATCCCTCATCAAATAGGTTTGGAATGGTTTGCCCAATTTCTAGGCCAGAAGACAACCCTTAGTAATAAAATGTCCAACTTGCTCACCGAAATGATGGAGATGGTTTTGTCCAACAACTTCATCTTTTTTAATGGTGAATTATACCGGCAACGCAAGGGGTTGCCATGGGGGCATCTTGTGCATCCTTCTACGCAAATGTAATATTGCACATGTGGGAGCATACATTCGTTCTAATACCCCCATGGAAAGATCACATTCTGTTCTACAGACGCTATTTGGATGACATCTGTATTTTATGGTCTGGCTCTGAAGGGAACCTATCTGAATTCCTTATACACATCAATTCAACAACGAATTTCCTACAATTCACACACACAGTGGATCAGCACAAACTTAATTATCTGGACATTACTCTTTACAAGGACTACAATCAGAAAACTTTCCATTCCAAACTACATCGCAAGGCAACATTTTCCAACTCCTTGCTACACTTTGAAAGTGCCCACCCACCATATAAAAAGAGGGGGATCATTAAGGGGCAGCTCATCAGAGCAAGTAGAATATGCAGTACGGAGAAAGATTTTGATTCTGAGGTGGAATTTTTGAAAAAGCTTTTTTTGGAGAGAGGTTACCCTCTGGAACTATTTCTAACTCTAGCAGCAGAGGTAAAATCTGCACGACATTCCCTCTACAAACCAATACTAGGGGGGGGGGGTTTGTACCAGTGACCAACAATACACAAAACAAGGATACTGTTCACACTAACAGTTTTGCACACACATACTCATCAAATTCCTATGAATTGGAAGAAACAATCTTACATCACTGGCCGGTTTTAACCCTCTTTGAAGAACTAAAAGACTATATACCACCTAAACCCAGTTTTGTTCGTAAAAGAGGGGCCAATCTAAAGGAATTATTTGAAAGAAATCAAAGAAAAAAGATGAAGGTAAAACAACCAAGGCTGGGCACTTTCAGATGTGGTGCCTGTGCCCAATGTCATGCCATATCTAAAGAAACAGCACCATACCTCCCATCTAGGAACTACAAGATACACCCCACTGGATCTTACACCTGTGCCTCTAGAGGGTCGATACTTGGGGATGTGCACCAACTGTCAAAGTTTCTATGTGGGCAAAACTGAGAGGGAATTAAGGAAACGTATCACGAGCATCTTTATGACATGACCAGGAAGAAGGAAACCAATGCCTTCTATAAACACTCACTCTCCTGCCCAGATCCCAAAATTCAGTTTCTAGTTCTGGAACAGGTTGAGCCAGATGCAAGAGGTGGTGACTGGGAATCCACCTTGGGCTACCGTGAACTATTATGGCAGTTGAGACTGAATGCAGGGAAGCCACCAGGTCTGAATGGGATGATCAGCATTAAACCGGTCCTCAAGCTTAGGAGGGCTAGGTTATAACTCTCATACTTGACCCCTTCATACTACAGCATCCCCACACAGCATATTAAATTACTGAACATCCACGGTTTTAGGATTCTGACTAATAAATCAAATTCTATATGAAATGGTATATGGATGGGCATCAAAAATATCTCACGCACATTTTATTGCATGTCTTTATCAGTGCAAAGTAATAATAAAAAGAAAAAGTTTTTAACAATTCACTGACAATCCAAACACATCTTTAAGCATATTCCTTAACAATCTACAACCCCAACCAGACTTCAGACTTTTATGTTCTGAAACCTAGGAAACTGGTATTTTAAAATGTTTTTATGATTAGTCATTTTATTTAAGTGCAGATGTTGTTGCAAACATTTCATTTTTTGAGTTGGTATAATGACTAACTTTTTTAACATCCAACTCCAAAGCACCACACCTTAGTACTAGACTTACTAATTAATTAATTGTATAATTGCTAGGCTATTTAATGGAGGTTACTGCATACTGCATTTTGTTTTCACTTGATAAAGCTCAGGGCTGCCTGAGCGAAAGCGCTTGTGTGATTTTATCTGTGATTTTTGGAATACTTCAGTGTGATTTTATCTGTGACTTTTGGAACACTTCAGAAATAAAAATACAGCCTTGTGGACTTTAGCAGAGTTCTGGTTCCTTTCTTCAAGGTCGTGGATTATTCTTTGCTTGTCTTTGGTTTTTTGTGCATTACTATTACTCCAACTTATTCTGCTTGTCTTAGAATACATTTTTCTGAAGGATATGAAGTCTGAAATACAAATGTATATCTTTATTTTGTAAGTTCATTCCTCAGATTATCCCAGTAAATTGCCACTTAACCCCTCCCCCCACACACACACACACAGCAGCCCCCTCCCCAGCCATTCCAGTTTTCCACTACTGGGGTATATCTCTCCAGTTACCATAGAATGAAAAACTGCAGAGGTTGCCTTGGCGCTAGTTGAATGGGCTCACAATGGTTTACATAATATAAAGTGTACATGCATATATACATGTGTGTGTGTGTGTGTGTGTGTGTGTGTGTGTGTGTGTGTGTATGTTTGTAAGCATATATGCGTATATATATATATATATATATATATATATATATATATACATACACACACACACACACACACACACACACACACACAGATATATATATATATATATATATATATATATATATATATATAGTTCATAGGTTCATACTAGGCTAGCTGCCCTAGGGCATTTATAAGCCTAGCCAGAGTGTGTTTGGCTTTCGCCACCCATTTTAAATTAGTTTTGCTATGCCTTTTTTCGAGGTTAGAACCTGGTTCAAGGCTCCCGAGAACACCCCAGCACTACCAGGTTATACTTCATACCATGTTTTTCGGCCCCAAAACTTGAACCGAACCACAGAAGGAGAGGGAGTATCAATATTCGTCAAAGATACCCAAACCTCCAGGTTGGTGGCACAGCACGAAGCATCAGAGACTATCCATGTGCAAATAACAGTGGGTAAGACTGCCTCCCAGTTTATAGCCTGCTACAGACTACCCTCCCAAACCCAGGAACCCCACTCGGCCTTTCTGAGAACACTAGAAAATATGAAGGTCTCTCCAAACACCATTATATTTGGTGACTTCAACTACCCAAACATAGACTGGGGGTATTACTCTAGCTCCAACACCCTAGCCCAAAGGTTCCTAGAATTTATAAACTCAAATGCTATGGAACAGCTTGTTACCACTCCCACAACAGGGGAAAACATACTGGACCTGATCATCACCAACATGGGGACTCTATGCTCCAGACCAGAAGTGTATCCCTCACTAGTAAGATCAGACCATAAACTAATCTCACTAGATATTCACATCCCGACCCCAGCCACTGTCCAGAAAACCACAGCAATAAACTTCTCTAAAGCAAATTTCACACTCCTCCAAATCGAGGTGGAATCCTTCAAAGCCCCCGGGCCTGTGGAAAATATGGCCCAGACCGCAGAATCCTTTATAAACACATTCTATGAACACCTTAAGGAATGCATGGATCATGCAATCCCAAAAAAAAACCAAGACCCAATCCTCCAAAGGCAGGCGTCCTGTCTGGTGGACCCCAGCCATAAACAAACTATACAATAGAAGGAGGAAGCTACTACATGATAGAGCAAAATCCCAAAAAGGGAAGACATCTCTGATCAGTATTAGCAAAAAACTACGGGCACTCATAAAATCGTCTAAGGCCAGCTTTGGGAGAAAAACTGCACAGGACACTAAGGATAATCACAAGGCTTTCTTTAGTTATGTTAGAAACCTGGGTGGGAATTCCCAGATATGCTCAGAATTAGTCCAAAATGACAAAAAAAAAATACACAGAACCCACAGACATTGCCAACATCCTAGCTGACAGGTTCAGCGCAAACTTCTCCCCCACTTCCCCACCAAAATGGGAAATATCTATCCCAGCAGAGTTCTGCCCCCCTGACATCTCAGATGCTCAGGTAAGAGCCACCCTCTCCAAAGCAAAAAACACAGCATCAATGGGACCAGACGGTGTCCTGGGCTGCGTCCTACATGAACTCCAAGAAGAGGAGAACTAAACCCAAACATAAAACTACTGTTCAATCTCAGCCTTACTACAGGATATGTACCCAAGGAGTGGCGTACAGCAACAGTGGTCTCTCTCCACAAAGGTGGTGCCTCAACGGATCCTGGAAACTATCGCCCCATAAGCCTGACTAGCTTGGTCTGCAAAGCTATGGAAAGGATCCTCATGAACCTCATAAATAAAGATACTGGGGACCTACAGACACTGGATCCTACCCAGTTTGGCTTTGTTAAGGGCAGATCCTGCCTCTTAAACCTGGTCAATTTCTGTGAAACAGTCACCAAGGCCATTGACGAGGGGAAGGTGGTCCACACAGCCTACCTGGACCTCGCAAAAGCCTTCGATACAATACCCCACTCGGGCATTATAGATAAGCTCACCAGCTTAAACATAAACCCCTATGTCACTAGATGCGTTGCAAACTGGCTCAAGGACAGAACCCACATGGTTAGAATTGCTGGACCTATGTCAGACTCCAAACCAGTTACAAGTGGCATCCCACAAGGCTCAGTCCTGGGACCTCTCTTGTTCGGTATATATTTCTCGGAGGTACAGGCCAACACGGAAGGACTGTGGCTGACCAAGTTCGCAGATGACTGCAAACTGGGCGCCATTATCGACTCTCCAGCCGACACAAGCATCCTCCAAAAGGGCCTCATAGAAACAGACAACTGGTGCCAGAGCCATGGCATCAAGCTAAACACCAAAAAGTGTATAGTCATCCCCTTCAGCAAAAACAAAGTGCCCACAAATTACCACATAGATGGTAATCCATTAAGTACGGAAGAAGTAATTAGGGACCTGGGGACCCAAGTTGATAGCAATCTCTCATTCGACAACCACGTGGCCAAAGTGGTTAGAAAATCATTTTATATAGCCCACCTAATCATGAAGAGATTCACATCTAGATCAGGGGTGGTCATCGTGCCTCTTTACTCATCCCTCATCAGGCCCATAATTGAGTACAATGCCCCTTTTGGGATGTACCTTACCGGACACCTGCAGCAACTGGAAAGACCCAAAAAGTACCTCACCAAGAGGATCAAAGGGCTCAAACAAATGCCATATGCTGCCAGGTTAAAGAAACTCCAGCTCTACTCAGTGGCATACCGCCTGCTCAGAGGCGATCTGTGCCTGACATATAAAACCATGTCCTACCCGGAATTAATGGACATGCTACACCTCAGAAAATCCAAATCCCATCGAGCTACGTGCTCGAGAGACTTGAACCTCAGCACTGAAATAAATAGGACATGCTGGAGGGACAGATTCTTAACCCAGAGGCTCCCTTCACTCTGGAATAAAATCCCAGTCCAGGTTAGGCAGAGTCCCTCATTGACTCTCTTCAAGAGGAATCTTGATGAGTGGATGGGAGATCGTAGGTTTACCCCGGGTATCACTTCTGTGTCACTGTTAGACAGAGGCACAGTATACTAACCTCGAAAAAGGGCATAGCAAAATTCATTTTAAAATGGGTGGCGAAAGCCAAACACACTCTGGCTAGGCTTGTAAATGCCCTAGGGCAGATAACCTGGTATGAACCTATGAACCTAACCTTAGTGAAACAAGGAAATAAGTACAGTAAGCAATGCAGATATCACTAGGGATCCACAGAAGCACTGAAAAGCCACGTTTTAGGTGGAATTAGCATTTCAGGGAAACACTAGGGGCGGGCAACTGCAAAGCCACCAACTATAAAAACACTATACCAACAGGGAGGGAGGGTGGGAAACAAACTGCAAAAATGTTTCTCACAGCTGAAAAGCAGCAGTGAGCCTTTAAATGAAAGTTTTAAACAGCTAAAGGAGCATCTAGAAAAAAGAGTTTAACTGCAACAAGTTATCAGAAACAAACAACCCAACAGATGCTTAATAAAAGTGGACAATTTCCAGTTAATATCTCACACACAGTAAAAGTAGCTAGAAAAATACACAGTACGCAAAGTGCTATAAATAACAAAGAAATAAAGAACAAAATAAACAAAAAACAGGATACTTAATGTTATATATTATAGCTCCGAGTTTCCTCAGTGTCCTTCCTTCGATCAGTTCAGTGTGAAATGCTATATACATACACACACACACAGTAACACACACACACACACACACACACACACACACACACACACACACACGCACACACGCACGCACACGAGCACACACGCACACACACACACACACACACTCACACACTCACACACACACACACACACACACACACACACACACACACACACACACACACACACACACACACACACATGGACTATGAGTCATACTGGTACCTCTGGTCCAATGACCTGCTGAGGTTCATTGTTATGTATACTTCATCTAGGAGGTCTTTTTGGTTTAGGAAGGTTGCCTTTAAGTGCCTCAGCATATGTGGGTCTGTGTCTCTGCTTTGGATTGTGTGTGATGGGTGCAGTGTGTGTACTACTGACAACCTTATTGACATTAGGTAAACATAAGGCAATTTCTACATTCTCAGGTTCATTGGTAACAAAAGTAACTCCAAAAACATTAACTTTCTTACAAGAACAGTAATGCCATTTATCACTCTGTGTCCCCTGCTATGTATTTCCCTGAGATTAAATGCAAGATCATCTTTTGTATTCACTTGTACAGAATATTCAGGCATTTACCCTTTTCCCTTGGATTGAAATCTACTTAAGTAATTAGCCCAGTGGATGTATTCATACATGAACACAGCATTTACTGACACAAATTTCCTGTAAAAACAATGATACAATACATTTTTGCATATAACAAACTTTATAGGACTATATAAGCACCCTTGTTACAGCCCCCATGATTGCCCTGAAGCACTCACTTAACTGATCGTTAAGTGCTACTGCCTCGGAACAGATTCTCTAGATAACTTTCACTGGAAATCCATACTAGTCTAACTTGTCATAAACTAGACTAATTCACAAATTCATATGCTGTATGAGAAACCACAAGGGCTGTAAACGTACCCAGTCTAGATCAGCATTTGTAGGAATGATGTACTTAACAACTATACAAGTCTTGTTAGTTTCATGTCCTCCCTTCATCCATCATAGTTTAATTTTTGCATTACAATATTCTGTACACTTTCAAACTAAGGTTTTCCTTTAGAAATGAATGCCAGTATTGCTTTGAGTTGTGACTTGGTTGTCTGAGATACTGGCCTCAGCCTTAGAAATTAGACAATCCAAAGTTTGTAAGATAGGCTGTCAATGCTTGGGGCAATGGAGTCGAAGAGAGACCAAAAAATCAGCCTCTAATTTCCAGTCCTTCTCCTAACACCCTTTATTGTTGTCAGGTTTTAGACATTAGTAAACAAACCATCGTCTTCCACTCCCTCATCTGTCATATTCAGTGCTGATTTCAAATGCAGTAACTGCTCTTGTCACTGTAACGTATAAACGATTACGGGATTCCATATTTAACCAGACAGCTTTGAAGCTATAAACTGAATTTTAAAGTTTAAAAAATGCAGCAGTTACACAAAGCTCTAATTTTTTATCTGGTATACCTTTCAAACCCACATATTTCTCTCATAACTCAGAAGAAGAACTGCACTCATCCCCCCCTCCAGATCTGTGTAACAAATCGCTGAAATGAACAACCCTGAGGATCAGAAATGTCAAAAATTACCAATCAAAAATTAAAACCCAAAACACAGAAGAGCAAAACAGGACTGTACAATCAACTAGACACATCTGAATGAGCCATAGCCAGAAGGCGAGTAACTAAAGTCGACTGACTCTAAATGAATTGTGCTTTGTATGAGCATCCACCCAATCAGTACTGAAAAACATGCCTTCTCCTTGTCTGTAACAGTACGTATTATTCACTGCTTATACATATAATGCATATTTTATGTCTTTCAAAACTTTCTTCTATATTGCTGATTTTACGCTCACTTTCAATGTACTGTTAGGATTAGGTCACTTTATAACCTGCACCAAGATTACAGTCAAATCAGTTTTCCTATTGTCTTTCTTTCATGCATTTGTTTTCATTCTCCAACTTTCTCTAATCATGTTTTACTGTTCTCGTGAGCTGCAGATCCAGAAAGCAGATTGTGTGGCTGTTGGCACAATAAGTATATTATTTGTAACTTATTTACTTTTAATGACTTAGTTCCAGTAGTGGTTGGCTGTTTTCATGGGAGGTTTAAGGTTATAACGGCAAAGGGCATAACTTTCAGCTATTTAACTCGGAGTTTATTTGTAAAGCTAAAATAAACCTAACGAGGAAGAAAAAAAGTTCGAAATCAGGGATACGTTTTAAATGCTGCCGGTGCTCGCTTAAACCGGTTTTGAATTAACATACACCTTCCTTAAGAACAAGAATTCTGAAATTCTACTGTCTGACATTATTTCCTTGTCAGAACATAACAAGTTTCATGAGGGAGGGATAAAAATATGAGGCAAAATCCAGGATGTCCGAGAACTGTGATTTTGGCTAAATACCAAGGACACCAGCCTATTTCTCATGCCTCATATTTCATTCATCTGATCTTCCACCAGATTTATTCTTTGTTTATTGAAGTGGAGAGCTGATCCAAAGACAGTACAAATATACTTAAAAGGTGAAGATAATCAGTAAAATGGTAATAAGAAGTGGCAGTGGTATAAGAGAAGGTAAGTACATCGATCGGCAGTGGTATAAGAGAAGGTAAGTACATTGATCAGCAGTGGTATAAGAGAAGGTAAGTACATTGATCGGCAGTGGTATAAGAGAAAGTAAGTACATTGATCTGCAGTGGTATAAGAGAAGGTAAGTACATCGATCGGCAGTGGTGTAAGAGAAGGTAAGTACATCGATTGGCAGTGGTGCAAGAGAAGGTAAGTACATCGATCGGCAGTGGTATAAGAGAAGGTAAGTACATTGATCGGCAATGGTATAAGAGAAGGTAAGTACATCGATCGGCAGTGGTGTATGAGAAGGTAAGTACATCGATCGGCAGTGGTATAAGAGAATGTAAGTACATCGATCGGCAGTGGTGTAAGAGGAGGTAAGTACATCAATCAGCAGTGGTATAAGAGAAGGTAAGTACATCAATCGGCAGTGGTGTAAGAGAAGGTAAGTACATCGATCAGCAGTGGTATAAGGGAAGGTAAGTACATCGATCGGCAGTGGTGTAAGAGAAGGTAAATACATAGATTGGCAGTGGTATAAGAGAAGGTAAGTACATTGATCGGCAGTGGTGTAAGAGAAGGTAAGTACATCGATCTGCAGTGGTATAAGAGAAGGTAAGTACATTGATCTGCAGGGAACATAGGGGTCAACGTTGCAAAGTATAACAGGATTTAGATGTCTTCTATATATTCTTGAAATGGGAAGGTTAAAGTTGAAGATGATAGCATTACAAACATTACAGTTTCAGAGCTGTAGGTACCAATGTGAAATATCTTTTCCTACATGAGAGGAGCCTGCATTGTAAGAAAACTGCAGTCACGCTGTGTAAGAAAGCCGAATGGAATGTTGTGTGTGTGTATTTTTCTCTACTTTAGATATATGTTCCTCTTTTCTGTCAGCCATCTGGGAGGATTAAGTTTGAGATACAGTATACACTCTGCTTTGGAATGTCATATTTGCCTGTGTGTAGCATTCATTCCTACAAATCTTTTATGCTTGTTGAGCTGAACTAACTCTTGATGAAACTTCACTGATTTTCTCTAAAAAATGCTATGTAAACACTAATTAACTCCACTGCAAAAATAAAGTTGAAAACTTAATAAAGTTCAGGTACCTTTTCAATTTTGTTTACAGCAGTAGAGTTGCATTGTTTTTCTAAACTTAGTTGCACTCCTAGACGAGCTCCGATGTAATGTACCAGGATTGTTACTGCCTCAGCGAGCACTCAGATGTAATATTAGATGTGCCCTGTCCCTGTGAAGGTACTCGGGGTTAATGAGTTAAACCATTGTGTACACCATACCAGTCCTCTGTACAGATGTCTATGGAATATCCAGATGTTTGCAACCTATATGTGGTCTGTGTCCCTTAACAATGCCCATGTATGTGATATTGTTTCCAAATCGGCCACAGTGAGTGTAGAGACACACATGCTAGCATCAGGCATCATACCTGACTGAAAAATCATGCTGATACAATGTTTGCTACACTATCAGTTGTCCAGGCTTGTAGGAGCAATACATGACTCCACATCCTATTTCTGGTGGGTTATCTCACCATCCATGAAGGCATTCAGAACATTACGTGTTGTAAGAGGTAGTGTGTTATGTCCCATGCACAGCATCTATGTGGGGCATGTCATGTGTATGTAGTAGTACAGTACATCAATGTGGGAATGTAGGTTTACTAATCTGTCCATTGCCAGCAGTATTTGTGTTACTGTATGCACATCCCCTGAGTCAGTCCTTACTGTGTGTATGCAAACTATATACCATTGTGTCTCCCTGTTCCACCCTGTGAACTCAGGAATACATACCACAAACCAATTATACACAGTTACATGCATGCACTCACCAACTGCATCAGGGTTGAGTGTATGGGAAAGAAATGGCAGGGCCAACAAGTGTTGACAGGTGAAGCTTTTACAGTTAATTTAATGGCTGCACTTGTGAGGGACCTGCTGACAACACTGCAGTAACCTGTTCTGTATGTATGAGCCCGTGGTACTACACAACACTGAACTGACATGTCTGAAGTCTATCTGTCTGTGACAAGGGGTATGTATGCAAGGTCACACTGTCTGACAACAGTGTCCCTCACTCATTAACCCCGAGTACCTTCACAGGGACAGGGCACATCTAATGCATGCATACACACCTGGCACATGTAATATATAAAGCTGTACCTTGCTTATGACATGGTCCATGTATTCCCACTCTGCTATATTCCCTCTTGGGAATCTCTGCAGGGCCACAGCCTGCAGACACACAGACACCTGGGACACAAACAGAATACAGCATGTCAGACTACATTCAGTCAGTGGTACTAACAGCAATAATGCATCCTGGCTAATAAGGTACATACACCTGTATGTGTACACATAACAACTGCAAGCAGACACCACCTTACATAGTATTACATAGCTACGCTGTACTATATTCACCCTGTGCATCAGACCCATATTAGCATGTTCCTGCATCGATAGTATGGATGAGAGGGAGGAGGCACAGGTATCATCATATGCAAAGGGTGTGGTGTGGGTTTGCCAGAGGCCTAGGCTGGGCCATATGGTTGACATCATATGAGTGTGTTTAGAGGGGTATCCAATAGATGGGCTATACAGAGGTACTGTGTGTGTTTCTGGAGTTGACCTGCCTGTGATACAGATGTGTGTGGGTATCTATGCACGCAGTCACACCATGCGGCTGTCCTACACATGGGTATGTTGAACAGCTGGGAACCATACATGGCAGGGTGTCCAGTTCACTGTCTCCGGCCACAGACATGGAAACTGATCCTTCCAGGGGTATCATTGGCACCACCAGACCAAAGGCCAGATGCAGCACTGCTTCCTGATGGTGACTACTGTCTGCTAGAACCATGCTCCTGATGGGACCGGACAGGACCATGTGCCCATGGCCTGCTCGGGTGTGATGTGGACAGCAACCCCCCCTTCAGTAGTGCTGTTGTCACTGCCACTATGGGAGTGTGAAGGTGCATGGCCCCTGCAGACTCTCAGCTGTTGTTGGTGCTAACCTACACCCATGTGGCTGATGCCCATCTCCCACCACATGCTGTAGCACAGACATGCCACGGTCAAGGATTGCCAAGGTCTCAGCCCACAGTCTATTCATGGCTTCAGTATTTTGACATATGGCCTCAACAAGGTCATGTATGTCGCCACGTAAGTCAGGAAAAGTTGCATCCACCACCCTGAGTATTTGTCTGGTGTGGCATTCACTACATGCCTGTGCATCAATGACAGCCTGAAACATGCGTCTGATGACTCCTGTTGTGGCACTTGCAGCAGCGGATTGACAGCAGTGGTCTTCCTGCGAACACCCCTGTCCATCCGTGTGTATGGGACCTCGCCTTTTCTCTGGCTATGGCCAATGTCTACACTCACACCTGCCATAGTCACCACACTAGCCTGTTCAATGCTACCACCTGCCAACTGTCCATCATCTGTGGCCACTGGTGAAGGGGTATGTGTGGGCATTGTCACTGTGTGTGGGAATGGTGTGGACAAGAGTGGGATGCTAACCAGTGGCACAGATTCAGCCTCTGACAACCCCACCTGTACCTCACTATCTATATCATCATTTTCAGAGTCTGCAGAGATAATGACATCAGCTTCCAAGTGGGAGAGACCCTGAAATCCATTGCCTCCTGTGGGGAGAAGACAACATACGCACATTAATAGCTGCACTTTGAGGTTGGCTGGTACACACACACACACACACACACACACACACACACACACACACACACACTTACAGGTGAGGTCACAAATCTATTACACAAACCACACATTACCCAAATGATGACATGCATGACACACGGCCCTCAACATCACGCATTGCAGCCAGTTTAACTACATGTAACTAACACTATAGAGCTTTGGGATACATGAGTAGTGTTAGTAGGTGTTGGCCCTTCCCCAGCACAGACTGCACCATGTACACATCATGTACACATCATGTACACATTATGTACACATCATTGCTGTTCACCTGTACAGCACAGTGGCAAGTACTACAGCACATACATCACAACTGTACAGATCCTTGCAGGATGTGTAGATGTCTATCTCATATGTTTACTCTATTTCTCATAACCCCTGTGTTTCTCTGATACGTAACTGGAATGATCTAAGGAGTGACATCGCTGATTAATTACATACATTCGAGTGTCATATCTCCAAACCAGCAGTAAATGTATGGTCACACAACTCCTGTTACACCACCAGCCTTCTAGGCTTACAGTGGATATGATAAGTGTACACAACCCTGTTAACATGCCATGTTCTTGTAATATATGAGATGACACCACAATAATGCATTCAAATATGTTACCAACCTTTCATGTGACATATGACCTGTGCAATCCAATCAATAAACAAACAAAGGTGTTATGTGTAGAATATAATGACTGCAATATGTACAATATGGTGGTTGCATAACTGTGCACACTCTTAAAATGATACTTCGTTGAAGTACCTTGTAAGTTACTTTCACCATTCACTCTTCTTGTGAAGGTGTCTATCAGCATGGCACATCTTGACTTCATTATTCAGCCACTCTTCCATGCAAAGGTCACTCAACTCTGTCAGATCGCATGGGCAGCTCAAGTGCACAGCCCTCGTCAAGTCACACTGGGGTTTGTCTATTTGGTGTAGGTTTAGGCTCTGGCTGGGTCAATCCATAACCATGTGTGTGTGTGTAAAGGTGGAGCCTTTCTTAGGTAGCTTTGGATGTATGCTTCAGGTCTTTGTCATGCTGAACAGAGGTGATCTTTGCTTAACACAGTGATGATTTCTGCTTAACATAAAAGTCCATGTCAAACCCAGAGCTGTTGGACATGCTACACTTAAAGAAATCCCAATCCCTCAGAGCCACACGCTCCAGGGATCTAAACCTTGTCATCACAATAAACAAAACATGCTGGAGGGATAGGTTCCTGACCCAGAGAGTCCCCAGACTCTGTAATAGACTGCCCATACATGTCAAGCAGAGCGCCTCTTTGGTCCTCTTCAAAAGAAACCTTGACGATTGGATGGGAGAAAGGAAATTCACCCCAGAGATCACGTCAGTCACCCTGCTAGATAGGGGTCCAGGGAAGTAAATAGTGTGGGAAGAAATAGCCAGAGAATTGTTATGGCTAGGCTTGTATATGCCCTAGGGCTAATAGCCTAGTACCAACCTATTAACCTAGGAACCCATGAAGGTTGACATCCCTCCCCGTCCTCAGCATTCTTGCAGACGCCCGATGGATTTGGACCCGATGTGGTTGTTATTTGGAATTGTTCAGAATTCTCACCACTGTGACTATAGGCCCAGTTCTGGCTCTGGAACAGCATCCCCACAGCAGGCCACTGCCACCAGTGTGATTCACCACGGGGAAGTTGGTGCTCAGGTTAAGAGAGGTGTTGCTTGGGCACCACACATACCTTTTGGTATTGTGGCTGTGAGGTCAATCCATAGTCTCATTACACCATAACACATTTTCACACATGCCTTTGGGAGACTTGATGTGTTGTATTGCAAATTGTATCCAGCCCTGGATGTTTTTTTGGTGTGTGGAAATGTTTCCATCTTCTGACCATACCCCATAGGCTAGATGTATGCAGAATATGGCAGAGTGTTCTCACATGTACTTTCAAGAGATTCCAGCAACTTTCCTGGTGTTGCTGTATGTCTCCTGGGAGCCTCCCTGACCAGGTTTGACATGTCTTGTCATCATTTTTGGAGGGATGTCAGGTTCTTTTCAACAGCACTGTTATTCCGTATTCAATCCACCTTTTGACAACTGTCTCCACTATGTCCCATGGTGTACGCAATGCTGTGGTAATGTTGTTGTACCCTACTCATGACGGATACCTTTCAAATATGAGATCCCTTTGCTGTTTTGTAAGCTGTCTGCAAGCCATGGCTGTTGCTGTTGCAGGCAACTGAGCAAATGTCATGAATATCCCACTTGGACAGCAGACTGTTATTTGGTGTTAGTCAGAGTGCCTTTACTTGATGGCAGGTGTGTACCCAAGCGGACTGAATGTTGTCAGTAAATCACAAGCTGCTGCAATAAAAAAATATTTCAAGGGTGTGCACACATATGCATCCAGCTTATTGTAAGGTTTGTATACTCCATATTTGGTGCCCAACAAATTGATTGGTTTTACAAGTGAATTGTTCTTGTCATAGGTCACATTACAGATAGGAAAAGGTGTGGACTGACATATTGTAGTCTCAATTTGTATATATATATATATATATATATATATATATATATATCACAGACACCTGGCATCTTAACAGGGGTGTATACACTGTTTATATCCACTGTATGAGAGTAATGTTTCACACATGTCCCTACGTTAGGCTGTTTGTCCCCCCCATTTTGTTGGTCTCTGTCCAGAAGTCTTGCACTGACAGATTGTGAGGTATGCTACAGGGTTGTTACATTCTCTTCAGATAGGCCCCTGTGGTGACCACTGTGATACAATGCAGTTAACCCCAGCACAAGTGAACATGCACATAAAGCAATATGGCTATGAATGACAGTTTTGTGCATTGTACATTGCATGGCCTTCACATGCCTGGGGTATTGGCAAACCACAACAGAACAATTCCATACACACCAGCTTCAGGCTGCCATCCCACATGCAGACTGAATGGACCTAGCTGGGTGTGGGAGAGAAGTATTGTCAGCAGACTCATATATGACATTGGTACAGGATGGATGCAGCATGTCTGCACATTTACAGAACAACCCCTAATACTACACAATTTGCTGTCCTTCACCATAGATGTGCACTTCTGTGCATTAGAAAACCCCATCCACAACTACAATCTGACCTGACACATGCATGTAGATACTCCTCAAATACAAGTATGAATGCTACACTAGTCTAGTAATCTCCAATGGTGCCTTACCTGCATACTCCTCATCCATTGTCTGTTTGCCCCCCACCTCCAGCATGTGGGGGGGTCTGTACCCTGATGTTGTACAGGTTGGGTGCCCCAAAGTTGCTGAGGAGCTCCTTGGTGGGTGCAAGTGGGGGCTGCATGGCTGGGCCCCCACCTGTGGCTCTGTGGTCCCTGGTCACTGCAGCAGCCCCTTGCCAGGCATGGCATATGAGATCACTTTGATAATGCCAGATCTGCTTGTATGTACATGCATGCAGGCCAACATCATTTACCCTGTGGACAAGGTCATCCCACAGGCCGGTCTTCTCCTGCAGATGTTACTGGCTCCAGCCAAACATTATGGCATGGTTCTGTAGTATGGCTTCTATGATTATATTTGTCTGAGCCACTGAGAAAGTTGACCTTTGCTGATGCGACATTGCACCTGGGAGACATTACAAGGGAGATGCATCACATGACCTCATACATTTTGCAACATTATGTACAGAACCTGCACAGCTGCATGGAATACCAGTAGCCACTACTCACAACCACACCGTACGCCTGTACCATACCAGCGCTGTATTTGCTTGTGTTGCACTGCTGGTCCTGAAGTGTCATATTCCCCCCAATGAGGCCTACTTAATTTCCTACTCCTGTACTCCTCGTTCACGTCTGTGTCGAGGGATGACATTGGCCATCTTCCATGTGGATGCGGTGTGCATGGTGACAAGCCTTGCTTTGACTTTGGTGTGTAATGTTGCTGGGTACACATGCCTGAGTTCATATAGGATGCAGACAGGGATGTTATCAGGTGCCATGGATACTTGTGTTTGTTGCCTTCCATTAGGCAATATGTACCTGTTCACTGATGATGAGGGGAGGGGTGTGGGTGCTGTGCATATCCAGTTATAGTGCTGCTGAGCCAGGGGGTGATGTTTGCCCTAAATCTATCTGCAGCAGGTTGGCTATAGCTATGTTGTGTGTATATGTGGTCTGACTGACCACCATTACAGGATGGGTTGGTTTGTTGTCTCTGAGATTGCAAACATATGTGAAGATGGCCTTGTGATTGGCCTTGGCGGATGTGTCCAATTTGTACTCATAGTTAGCCTTACAGTACTCCACCTGTGACCATATATGCTTGATCAGACAAAGGCTGACTTGATGCCAAGTTGGTATCAGCTCCTCATTTGACTTGTACAGCCAATATGTGGACCAAGTCTGTGGTCTGTGTATTGCTGCTGTCCAGCAAAGGGGATTACTCTACTTTGATGGCGGCAGGTTTTACAAGTAAGGTATTGCTGAGTCCATACAGCTATGTTGGTGTTCATATAGCTGTTTGTAGTAGACATGGACACACAGTCATAAAACAGTTGGACACCTCTCCAATTTCAAACAGATAATCATGCTTAGTCTAGTACCCATGTCTGTGTCAGGCCAATGCACCAACCAGTGGCTGTAGAAATGTCACTGTTGGATGCACAGTAACTAAGATTACACATGTGTACAACATGTACAGCTTATTTAACTGACATTTTGCATCCCATGTCTGTTGTTATAAGGTGGCCAGATACACCTACTCATACTGACATGTGCACAGGTAATTCTTGATATACATTTCTGTTCTATGTCAGTATAGCACACTGTATTCACACTCTTGCTGCACAGTCATCCCTCTCAACACGTTAGAGCAGGACAGCTGTAGGACACCACACATACATGGGGGCAATGGGACAAAATTAGTGACACTGTCTTAATATTGCTGTAACACACTTGAGTCATTCAGCAGCACAGTAGCTTTTGCATTGACAGACATACCCTGGAGTATGTCCAACACTCATGTGGCAGGAAGAGAGGAGAAAGGCTTGGAGTGTGGTAGTGAGGGTAAGAACTTTTAATGTTGGCAGTATGACTGGTATAGGGACAAAGCTAGCTGATATGATTGCCAGAAGAAGGTGGATATATTGTGTGTGCAAATGACCAGATGGAAGGTGAGTATGGCTAGGTGTATTGGAGGCAGGCCACAATTGTGCTATCAGGGTGTGGATGGGATGGAATGGGAAAGGAGGTAGGGGTTATCCTAAAGGAACAGTATGCCAAGGGTGTTTCTGGAGGATGACATAAGTGTCTGATAGAGTGATGTTTATGAATCTGGAAATGGATGGTGTAGTGATGAATGTTGTTAGTGAATATGCTACTCAAGTTGCTTGTGCTGTGGATGAGAAAGAGAAATGTGAAGTCATTTGGATGATGTGGTGATGACTGTACCCAAGGGTGAGAGAGTGGTGATTGCAGCAGATTTCAATGGCCATGTTGGTGAAAGGAACAGAAGGGATGAGGAATGGATGGTTATGTATGGTGTTAAGCAAAGGAATGCAGACATGAGATGGTAGTGGATTTTGCAAAAAGGATGAACATGGCTGTGGTGAATATATACCATAACAAGAGGGAGGAGCATAGGGTGATATACAAGAGTGGAGGGAGATGCACACAGGTGGAATATATCCAATGTAGGAGGGCCAGCTTGAAGGAGATTGGAGACTGTAAAGTGGTGAGAGGGGACAGTGTAGTTAAGCAGCAGAGACTGTTGGTCTGTAAGATGACGTTGATGATCAAGAAGAGGAGGAGTGTGAGGGCAGCACCAAGGATTAAATGGTGGGAACTGGAAAAGAGTGATTGTGAGATGGAGTTCAGGGAAGAGTTAAGATGAGCTCTTGGTGGCAGTAACGATTTACCAAATATCTGGGTAAGTACAGCAGAGCTAGTAAGGGAGATAGCTAGAAAGGAGCTTGGTGTGACATGTGGATGGAGGAAGGTGTACAAGGACACCTGGTGGTGGACTGAGGAACTACAGGACAGTATACAGAGAAAGAGGATGGGGATGAAGGAATGGGATTGTCGGAGAGATGAGGAAAGTCGACAGGAGTATAAGGAGATGAGGTGCATGGCAAAGAGAGAGGTGGCAAAGGCTAAGGATCAGGCATATGACAACTTGTATGACAGGTTAGACACTAAGGAGGAATGAAAGGACTTGTACCTTTTGGCTAGACAGAGGGACTGAGCTAGGAAAGATGTGCAGCAGATAAGGGTGATAAATGATAATGAGGGAAACGTATTCACAAGTGAGATGAGTGTGTTAAGGAGATGGACAGAGTACTTTGAGAGGCTAATGAATGAAGAGAATGAGAGACAGATGGTTTGATGATGTAGGTATGATGAATCAAGAAGTGCAATGGCTTACCAAGGAGTAAGTAAGGGTAGCTATGAAGAGGATGAATACTGGAAAGCCTGTTGGTCCACATGACATACTTGTGGTAGCGTGGAGGTATTTACGGGAAATAGTAGTGGTGTTTTTCACCAAATTGTTTAATGATATATTGGAAAGTGAGAGGTTGCATGTAGAGTGGAGAGAAAGTGTTTGTGTACCATTTTAAGAATATGGTTGATGTGCAGAGCTGTAGTAACTACAGAGGGATAACATTAATCGGTCACAGCATGAGGTCATGGGAAAGAGTAGGGGAAGCTAGGTTAAGCAGGGCGGTGATTGAGTAGTGGTCAGCAGTATGTTGTCATGCCAGGTAAAAGCACTACAGATGTGATGTTTGCTCTGAGAGTGTTGCTGGAGTAGTACAGAGAAGGTCAGGAGTTGCTTTGTGTCTTTCTGGACATAGAGAAAGCATATGACAGGGTGCCTAAAGGGGAGTTGTGGTATTGTATGAGGAAGTCATGTAAGACCGGTACAGGATATGTACAAGGGTGGTGTGACAGCTGTGAGGTCTGCAGCGGGAGTTATGGATGTGTTTAAGGTGGAGTTGGGATGACATCAGGGATCAGCTGTGAGCCCTTTCTTATTTGCAATGGTGGTGGACAGGTTGACAGACAAGATCATACAGGAGTCCCCATTGAATATAATGTTTGCAGATGGCATTGTGATCTGTACTGAGAATACAGTACAGATTTAGGAGACCCTGCAGAGGTGGATATATGCTCTAGAGACGAGAGGAATGAAGGTCAGAAGGACTAAGCAGAATATCTGTCTGTAAATAAGAGGGAGGGTAGTGGAATGTTATGGATGCAGGGAGTAGAGTTGGCAAAGGTGGAAGAGTATAAATGATTGGGATCAACATTTCAGAGTAATGACGACTGTGGAGGACAGGTGAAGAAGGGAGTACAGGCAAGATGGAGAGGGTGGAAAAGAGTGTCAGGAGTGATTTGTGACAGATGAGTACCAGTCAAAGTGAAAGGGAAGGTTTAGAACAAGGTATTGAGACCAGTTATGTTATATGGATTGGGGACAGTGGCATTGACACAAAGGCAGGAGTCATAGTTGGACATGGCAGAGTTACAGATTTTAGGATTTGCACTGGTTGTGATGAGAGTGGACAGGATTAGCAATGTCTGCATGTCAGGGTCAGCCCATGTTGGGCAGTTTTGTGACAAAACCAGAGAGGCAAGATTACATCAGTTTGGGCATGTGCTGCAGAGGGATGCTGAGTATATTGGGAAAAGGATGGTAAGGATGTAGCTGCCAGGTAAGAGGAAAAGAGGATGGCCTCAGAAAATGGTCCTGGATGTGGTGAGAGAGGATGTGCAGGTGGTTGGTGTGACAGAGCACGATGCAGAGGACAGGCAGAAATGGCAACAGATGATCCACTGTGGCAACCCCTAACGGGAACAGCCGGAAGAAAAAGAAGGAGATGTTATAATGTCAGTTTTCACAGATTTGCCAATGATTTGCCAGACATAACACAACTGTATGAGGAAATGACTACAAATATGAGGCACATATATGGTCAGTGTGCAGAACACTGGACAGTTTAATGGTATGAGCTCAGTATATCGCATGCAGTTCATCACACACATGTGCAACAGTACTTTACTATGCAAATACCATGTATAGGTTTCTCACATTTCTGAGACAATCAAGTATATCATAGTTGTATTCACAAGTAAGATATGAATATGTATGACATCCTAGTAGCTAGTGTAGCATTGTCACAGTCGGTATTGTTCAACACACACTGCAGTAGTAGTAGTCATATGTGAGCCATCCTTTCCTGGGATGACTCAGGGGCCAGACCAAGGATCTATGTCACTGCAGACAGACCCAGATGCTATGGCCATAGGTTCTGATAACTGATATATCAATACAGCAAGTCACATTGAGACATATAAGTTACAGTTCCTATTTCCCATTCTTACATACCCACTACTGCAGTCCATTACATGTTTATTTGTTTGGCATACCTGTTTGTTTCATTCAAGTGTAGGTGGTTATGTCCTGCTTGGTTTTTACTTTTATATTTGCTGTTTTTCTCTCTGTCTCTCTCTCTCTCTCGCTCTCTCTCTCTCTCAAGGATGTAGGATATACAACTGTTTTGCATAGGCAACCCCTTGCCTTTTGCAGGTAATGCTCATGAGTAGCTGATGGCCTGTGCACCAATTGGAGTCCCACACTTGATAACTGCATGCAGAACAGCTGGGTTGTTATTCATATAGCCAATGGCATGGCAACACACTCCTGTCATTGAGTACATCATGTGAGCATTGGCCCTTTTCCTTGCCATTGAGGAGGACTTCATGGAGGTGTGTGAAAAACAGCATCACAGAGGATATTTGAAAATATCTTTTACAACCAAAACTGTGGAGACAGGCCAACAGAATGAGGAGAATGTTCCATATATAGGGACAGAATGCAAGTATTGCTGTTATACATTTGGATTAATGCTAGTCTAACATGGTTTGTGTGGACATGGAGTTCCTGGGTGATTTTAACTCTGACAGTTTTATGTATTTGACATAACTCTCACCTGTAGGGCTATCTGAAGAATGGCCAGAATTTGGACTCCTGTGTGTGGTGTGTTCCTCAGACATTTTTTGTCTTTGGAAGATCAGTAGCATACTCTGGGGATTGCAGTCAGTAACTGCTAACATCCATTTGTGTTTCTGACCTCATATCCCTCAGAAAAGATATGTTACAACTAACATTGTTATAACAGCAACATTCTCAGTTTATAACAGCAACATTTCAAATATGCCCATTTTTTGGGCCTCTGTCCCACAGTTATGTCAGGCTTTGTCCAGATGTCATGCAGTAAGAGGTTGATAGGTAGGGTATATTATTATTTAGTGCCTACATTCCTGACATTATCCCAGTGATGCATCAGACTGCCAGACAGGTTATGTGGAAGAGGCCTTATATATGAGGGGAAAACCTGGGCATTCTGTGGGAGTCTGTACAGTTGAGAAGTCTGTTTATTTCTGGCAATTGTTGACAGACTGTCAGGATTGTGTAGCAATGCAGTGTGTAAATGTTATTTGGCATGTGTAGGGAGGGGGTAGATGTAAATGTTATGGCTCCTTTTCTGACTGACTGTGCATGCTGCTCCTGTTTCTGGTGGTCTATTGGCTGTATATGTTTGTAGGGGCAGACTGAGACATGTCTCGTACCATGATCAGGACTCAGACTACACTGTGAATTTGGCCAATATATGTAGGGGTAGTGTGTGAGTGGCAAACATGATATTTTTGTTTACACAGTTGTTATACTCTAGAGTTCATTTGGCTTACCGGTATGTCACTGTGACTGTGGCGAAATTGGTTGTGGGTATGCACTTTCACACCGGTGTCTGGTTTTCACTACTGTTACATCCCTGTAGTGCCTGATATATTTGCAAATGCATGTATAATTCCTCATAGCAGATTTGGGTTAGTGTTGTGTCAGTCTGACTGTAGTTTGGACAGTGCTTGGTGACATGCTCAGCAGCAGAGTGTAGTTTCCCTAATGTGATGTTATGTCCAGATATTTGCAGGATGAAGTGTTTCCAGGCCCCCATAAGTGTTCTGTATTTCTGACACATCAATGGGCTGATGTGAGGATTTCAGTCACTAACTAGTGGGAAGTAATTGAGTGTTGGACTTGTGCTATTTCAGTCAATATATATTAGGACAAACATGAGGGTGTTACTGCAGCAACTGTGGCAGCTTATCTACTCCAGTATTTCAGATATGTTCCTATTTCCATGGCTTTCTCTCCCCACTTTGTCAGGCCTGGTCCAGGTTTGTTGCACTAAGGGGATTTGAGCCTATCTCAGGACTGTCTGGATTGTTGCAGTATGTCCAGGTTTATTGCTCATATTTCTGGTCTGTTCCACAGATGCATTATTTTCATATCCCTGGTAAATCACTGTGAGGATCTGAGGATTTCTGACAGTAAATGATGACATACAATTTAGTTTCAGAACTCACATCCTTCAGAACATGTATGCAGAAACAAACCCTGTCACGCTATCAAAATTCTACATTTATAAGAGCGATATTTGAAATACAAAGCCATGTCTGACACAACTCTGTTAGAAATGCTACATCTAAAAAAATCCCAATCCCAACGCACCACATGCTGCAGAGACCTGAACCTCATTACCACAATCAACAGAACATACTGGAGGGGGCAGGTTCATAATCGAGAGACTGGCCATGCTATGGAACAGACTTCCCATACATGTCAAGCAGAATGCCTCAATGGCCCTCTTCAAGAGAAATCTTGATGAGTGGATGGGAAATAGAAAATTCACCCTGGGGATAACTCCAGTGGCTCTACTCGACAGAGGCACTGGGAATTAAGGTCATGGGGCAAGATGCCAGGGTAATCTTATGGTTAGGCTTGTAAAGGCCCCAGGGCCATCAGCTTAGTGCACACCTATGAACCTATGTATACCCATGGCCCATACAGTATAGTTACACTCCTTGCTAATGTAATGTAAGCACATACAGTCATGTCATGTTATGGAAATTATATACACTTACTAAACAAAGTCATTAGTGTGGTATATTATGAGAATGAACTGTGAACAATGGTTAGCAATCCCCAGCTATGCTTAGCAGGTTTAACAACACATTTCTGTTCTCCTCACCCCTTCCTCTGGGGTTTGAGTGTCCAAATTCTGCAACAAATTCTGTAAAAATGCACAGCTGTTGCTGTATAAGAAATGGACAGCTATGGACCTTCTGTACATCCATCCTGTACATCCGTAGTATCCTTCATATTGTTCTTCCCTCTGAGTGCCCCTTTTTCACCACTTTTCTATCACCCCTTTCTCTTTTCTTTTAAATAATGAGTGTGGGTATAAGAGCAACAGAATCACCAACACTACCAGATCTTGAACCCAGGGCCCTGTACACCATAATCAGAACAATGTAAAACTACACCATTTGAGCTGTAAGGTTTGCTGATGCTTTTTCCAACATATGCTCATTCAACAATAGGGAAAAGAGTCCGTAGAATCAGTCGGGTTTCATATTTATACATATAGGTTCATAGGTTCATACTAGGCTATCTGCCCTAGGGCATTTATAAGCCTAGCCAGAGTGTGTTTGGCTTTTGCCACCCATTTTAAATTAATTTTGCTATGCCCTATTTCGAGGTCAATATACTGTGTCTCTGTCTAACAGTGACAGAGAAGTGATACCCGCGGTAAACCTACGATCTCCCATCCACTCATCAAGATTACTCTTGAAGAGAGTCAATGAGGGACTCTGCCTAACCTGGACTGGGATTTTATTCCAGAGTGAAGGGAGCCTCTGGGTTATGAATCTGTCCCTCCAGCATGTCCTATTTATTTCAGTGCCGAGGTTCAAGTCTCTCGAGCATGTAGCTCGATGGGATTTGGATGTTCTGAGGTGCAGCATGTCCATTAATTCCGGGTTGGACATGGCTTTATACGTCAGGCACAGATCGCCTCTGAGCAGGCGGTATGCCACTGAGTAGAGCTGGAGTTTCTTTAACCGGGCAGCATATGGCATCTGTTTGTGCCCTTTGATCCCCTTGGTGAGGTACTTTTGGGGTCTTTCCAGTTGCTGCAGGTGTCTGGTAAGGTACATCCCAAAATGGGCACTGTAGTCAATTATGGGCCTGATGAGGGATGAATAAAGAGGCACGATGACCACCCCTGATCTAGATGTGAATCCCTTCATGATTAGGTGGGCTATATAAAATGTTTTTCTAACCACTTTGGCCACGTGGTTGTCAAATGATAGATTGCTATCAACTTGGGTCCCCAGGTCCCTAATTACTTCTTCTGTACTTAATGGATTACCACCTATGTGGTAATTTGTGGGCACTTTGTTTTTGCCAAAGGAGATGACTATACACTTTTTGGCATTTAGCTTGAGGCCATGGCTCTGGCATCAGTTGTCTGTTTCTATGAGGCCCTTTTGGAGGATGCTTGTGTCGGCTGGAGAGTCGATTATGACACCCAGTTTGCAGTCATCTGCGAACTTGGTCAGCCACAGTCCTTCCATGTTGGCCTGTACCTCCGAGAAATATATACTGAACAAGAGAGGTCCCAGGACTGAGCCTTGTGGGATGCCACTTGTAACTGGTTTGGAGTCTGACATGGCTCCAGCAATTCTAATCATGTGGGTTCTGTCCTTGAGCCACTTTGCAACCCATCTAGTGACATAGGGGTTTATATTTAAGCTGGTGACCTTATCTATAATGCCCGAGTAGGGTATTGTATCGAAGGCTTTCACGCGGTCCAGGTAGGCTGTGTGGACCACCTTCCCCTCGTCAATGGCCTTGGTGACTGTTTCAAAGAAATTGACCAGGTTTAAGAGGCAGGATCTGCCCTTAACAAAGCCGAACTGGGTAGGATCCAGTGTTTGTAGGTCCCCAATATCTTTATTTATGAGGTCCATGATGATCCTTTCCATAGCTTTGCAGACCAAGCTAGTCAGGCTTATGGGGCGATAGTTTCCGGGATCCGTTTAGGCACCACCTTTATGGAGAGGGACCACTGTTGCTGTACGCTACTCTTTGGGTACATATCCTGCAGTAAGGCTGAGATTGAACAGTAGTTTTATGTTTGGGTCTAGCTCTTCTTGGAGTTCATGTAGGACGCAGCCCGGGACACCGTCTGGTCCCACTGATGCTGTGTTTTTCGCTTTGGAGAGGGCGGCTCTTACCTGAGCATCTGAGATATCAGGGGGATAGCACTCTGCTGGAATAGATATTTGCCCTTTTGGTGGGGAGGGGGGGGAGAAGTTTGAGATGAACCTGTCAGCTAGGATGTTGGCAATGTCTGTGGGTTTGGTGTATTTTTTGTCATTTTGGACTAATTCTGAGCATATCTGGGAATTCCCACCCAGGTTCCTAACATAACTAAAGAAAGCCTTGTGATTATCCTTAGTGTCCTGTGCAATTTTTCTCTCGAACCTGGCCTTAGACGATTTTATGAGTGCCCGTAGTTTTTTGCTAATACTGATCAGAGATGCCTTCCCTTTTTGGGATTTTGCTCTATCATGTAGTAGCTTCCTCCTTCTATTGTATAGTTTGTTTATGGCTGGGGTCCACCAGATAGGACATCTGCCTTTGGAGGATTGGGTCTTGGTTTTATTTGGGATTGCATGATCCATGCATTCCTGAAGGTGTTCATAGAATGCATTTATAAAGGATTCTGCAGTTTGGGCCGTATTTTCCACAGGCCCGGGGGCTTTGAAGCATTCCACCTCGGTTTTGAGGAGTGTGAAATTTGCTTTAGAGAAGTTTTTCACTGTGGTTTTCTGGGCAGGGGGTGGGGTCGGGATGTGAATATCCAGTGAGATTAGTTTATGGTCTGATCTTACCAGTGAGGGATACACTTCTTGTCTGGAGCATAGAGTCCCCATGTTGGTGATGATCAGGTCCAGTATGTTTTCCCCTCTTGTGGGAGTGGTAACAAGTTGTTCCATAGCATTTGAGTTTATAAATTCTAGGAACCTTTGGGCTAGAGTGTTGGAGCTAGAGTAATGCTCCCAGTCTATGTTTGGGTAGTTGAAGTCGCCCAATATAATGGTGTTTGGAGAAACCTTCATATTTTCCAGTGTTCTCAGGAAGGCCGAGTGGGGTTCCTGGGTTTGCGAACATGGTCTGTAGCAGGCTATAAACTGGAAGGCAGTTTTCCCCACTGTTAGTTGCACATGGATAGTCTCTGATGCTTCGTGCTGTACCACCAACCTGGAGGTGTGGGTATCTTTGACGAATATTGATACTCCCCCTGCTTTTGTGGTTTGGTCCAAGTTTTGGGGCCGAAAAGCATGGTATGAGGTATAACCTGGTAATGCTGGGGTGCTCTTGGGAGCCTTGAACCAGGTTTCCGTTACTGCACAGATATCGATGTTCTCCATGCTAAGGAGAGTTTCGAGTGCGTGCATCTTGAGGTTTAGACTTCTGGCATTGAGTAGCATTACTCTTAGTTTCTTATCCATTGTGATACCTATGGAGGTGGGTTTGTCTTTTGAGCCTTGCCTAAAAAGGCACTATGGGGGTAGCAAGAGCCTTTGCCAATATCTGAAAGCCCAGGGGTGACAGGTGCAAGCCATCCCTAGCAAAGCATCGTGGCTTGTCGAGCATGTCATCCAAGGCTGACAGGCATTGGATCCCCTTTGAATGACACCAATACTTAAGCCAATTGATGAAAGTGATCATCTTGTCTTCATATTGTGGCATCATTCTTGGTGAGGGTAAGATGCTACTCAAGGTCAGGGTCATACAGACCTGGGTTACATGCTCAGAGAGCTCCTCTATGTCTCTTTTCATGTAGACCAGGGAGGCAGATCTCAGGTCATTCACACCAGCATGGACAATGACTGAGTCATATTTGTACTTGCCTTGGAGTGACCTGAGTGCTTGTGTTATGTGGCAGATCCTAGCACCCGTCAGGCAGCTCACCGTGACCTTCTCCTTATTCAGCCTGGTGAGCGGGACGTCAGTGTGCCTGACGATAGTCACCTATTACAAGTGTATCAGGTGTGTTGTTTAGCCTTAAGGGCTGTGACTGTTCGGCACACTGGATTTGTGAGCTATGTGTTGCACGTGTTTTGTTTTGGGGTAGCGGTTGCTTGGGTGTCTGCTTTGAAGGTCTCTGCTGCTTAGGCAGATTTTTATTTAGAGTCTCCGAGTATGTTTTTGTGTGTTTATGTGTTTGGTTTGCTGTCGTGGTAGGTCTATGTGAGACTGGAATTGTAGTGAGTGAGGTTTCCTTCTCCTCCTGACTGGTTATGCCAGTACTGAGTTGAGAGAGCTTAGCCTCCAGTTTGGCTATATGGTTGCATCTCTCACATGTGTTGGAATTTGTTGGGAGGAGGAGAGGGTTGTCTGTGTACATGAGGCAGTTGTAACATTGCCTCAAGATTCCCAGATTCACCAGCTGGACCGGAGAGGACATTGACAACTGACCTTTGGGCATGCTAGAATGGTATTGGGAATTCCTTTATAATTGAAAAAAAGGGCCAGTGGGGAACAAGGTACTCAAGGGGAGTTTGTAAGGGTGTCGTGCTTTTAATTTTTTAGTGCTGACTTATATAATTGCTTTAGTGAGCAAGTGCCAGGTAACTTAAATGCAATGTGTTACAGGTAACTTAAATGCAAAAACAACAAACAGTAACATTCTTTCAAGTGAAACAAGGAAATAAGTACAGTAAGCAATGCAGATATCACTAGGGATCCACAGAAGCACTGAAAAGCTGCGTTTTAGGTGGAATTAGTGTTTCAGGGAAATAACAAGCAAACAAACACCAAGCATACAATCAAAGCTAGATTCAGCAGGCCTGGATCTAGTCTATGCTACAGCAAACAAGGTGTACCAATTTCAGTAAGAAGCAGTTCAAATATGCATGCACTATAAGCCTTTAACCAGAAATTCCCAGCTCAGAAGGGCAGAGTCCAGCCTCTCCTCCCATGAGAGTGCAGACCACGAACCTTCTTAATGTAAAATAACTGGCCTGAAGCCCAAGTGCTTAAACCAGAACTAATACACTTTTAGAATAACAGACACTGAGCCCTCAATCAGCAGTTCCCAACTTAGAAGGATGTAAGCTACCTGTCCTGCCACCACAGTGCAGGCCACAAACCTTCCTAATGTAAAGCAACTGGTCTGAAGCCCAAGTGCTTAATCCAAAAGACTTAGAATGATAGCTACACTTTAATCAAGTTACTGCCAAGCAGTAATAAATACAATTGAATACTTTAAAGAATGCCTGGATTAGTGCTCAATTTATACAAACAAAGCTAGATTCAGCAGGCCTGGATCTAGTCTATGCTACAGCAAACAAGGTGTACCAATTTCAGTAAGAAGCAGTTCAAATATGCATGCACTATAAGCCTTTAACCAGAAATTCCCAGCTCAGAACGGCAGAGTCCAGCCTCTCCTCCCACAAGAGTGCAGACCATGAACCCTCTTAATGTAAAATAACTGGCCTGAAGCCCAAGCGCTTAAACCAGAATTAATACACTTTTAGAATAACAGACACTGAGCCCTCAATCAGCAGTTCCTAACTTAGAAGGATGTAAGCTACCTGTTCTGCCACTACAGTGTAGACCACAAACCTTCTTAATGTAAAACAACTGGTCTGAAGCCCAAGTGCTTAAACTAAAAGGCTTAGAATGTGTTACACCAAGCAGTAATAAATACAATTGAGTACTTTTAAGATGACGCAAAAGCAAAATAAAGTAGGAAGAAACACAAATACAGTAAAAGCAGATATTTTTTTTCCTTTTATTTTATACACATGTTATATGTTTGGAGATGTATATATATGGACAAATACATAGATAATATAAATAGTGATATACATATACAACACACACACACACACACACACACACACACATATATATATATATATATATATATATATATATATATATATATATATATATAGTTTTACCTTTACATGTGCGTATTGCACAAGGGCGAACAGCAATTGTCCGAAAGGCAGTCTGCAAAGTTTGCAAACGCCGAATGGAAAAAGGTTCTAATAGGTTCATAGGTTCATAGATATGTACTAGGCTATCTGCCCAAAGACATTTATAAGCCTAGCCGGAATGTGTTGGTTTTCGCTGCCCCCTTAGATGAGTGCCATGAAGTTAGCCACCTCTGTTTTTAGGAGCCCAAGGTTAGCTTTGGAGACATTTTTCATGGTGGTTACCTTTGTGGGGGTGTGGGGTGTGAGAAGGATGTGGATTTCCAAGGTGATTAGTTTGTGGATGGATCTAAAAAGGGAAGAGCTGACTATTGGTGTAGAGCCACGGTCACCCATGTTAGTAATGACCAGGTCAAGGATGTTGCTACCTCTAGTGGGGGTAAGAACAAGCTGGTCCAGGGAATTGAAATTAATGAACTCCAGGAAACATTGGGCAAGTGTATTGGTACATGAGCAGTTTTCCCAGTTAATGGAGGGGTAGTTGAAGTTGCCCAGTATGAGTGTTAGTTTGGACCCTAATATTCTCCAGGGTGCTTAGAAACATGGAGTGTGAGTCTTGTGACATGGCTGGGGACCTATAGCAGGCTATGACCTGAATCACTGTCTTAACCAATGTTAGCTGCACATGAAGTATCTCTGTTTCATTATGTTTGGCTACCAGTCTGGAGGTGTGTGCATCCTTTATGAATATGGAAACACCACTGCCATTGGAGCTTTGGTCCAAGTTCTGGGACCAAAAGTGTAGAAAGAGTTATAGTCTGGAAGTGTAGGGGTGCTTTCTGCTGCCTTGAACCAGGTCTCAGTTACAGCACAAATGTCAATGTTCTCCATTTTAAGGAGTGCTTCGAGTGGGTGCATTTTGAGATTTATACTTCTAACATTGGGCAGCATGACCCTCAGATTGCATTTTTTATAGCTGTTATGGTAGTAATTTGGTCTTTGGAACATCACATAAAAAAGGCACTATAGGGTTGGCAAGAGCCTTGGCCAGTATCCAGACGTCCAGGGGTGACAGATGCAGGCCATGTGTGGCAAAGCATTGAGGTCTGTCAATCATGTCATCCCAGGCAGACAGATACTGGATCCCCTTAGAATGACACCAGAAACTTAGCCAATTGATGAAATCAATCATTTTCTGCTTGTACTGTGGTATCATTCTAGGTGATGGTAGGATGCTGCTCAGGGCTAGGGTCATAACCACCTGGGCTACATAATCCAAGAGCTCCTCCATGTCTCTTTTCATATAGTCCAGGGAGGTACATCTCAGGTCATTCACACCCACATGTACAATGACTGAGTCATATTTGTACCTGTTGTTGAGAGACCTGAGTGCATGCATTATGTGGCATATCTTGGCACCTGACAGGCAGCTGACTGTTACTTTCTCCTTATTCAACCCAGTGAGTGGGATATCAGCGTACTTCACTATCAAGTCACATATGACTAGTGTGTTGGGCATGCTGTTTTGCCATAGGGGCTTTGGTTGAGTGGCCCACTGTTTAGGAGAGTTATGTGCCTCGTGATTAGTGTTGTGTTGTGGTGGTCGAGTGCATTTCTGCCTTGGAAGTCTCTGCTGTTTGGGTAGATTTTTATTAAGAGCCTCCATGAAAGTGGGTGTATAGTTTGTGTTTTTATGTGAAGGCAGTGCTGGTGTGTGTTCTGAAGGGCTATGTGTTCCAAGTGGTGTGGTCAAGTGTTGACCTTCTCCTCCTGATCAGCTAGTCTGGTCTTGGATGCAGAGTGTGTGGCTTCCAATTTGGATATATAAGTGCATCTTTCGCAAGTCTGAGTGTTGGGAGGTAAGAGGAGATGGTTGTCGGTGTACATGAGGCAGTTGCTTCATTGTCGCAGGATGTCCAAGTTCACTAGGTTAATAGGAAAAAAGCACAGAGAATTGACCTTTAGACATCCCTGGAGGGGTGGGCATTAATAATAAGTACAGGATCTGTTTCCTTGTAGAACGTTTAGTGCTACAAAAACTCTGGCAAAGTGCTATACTAATAAGCTAGTAAAAGTGCAGGAGAGGAGAGAACTAGTAGATCTAAGGGAAAAATTGAAGAGCAGACTTTGGCACCACTCAGAAGCTTGCAAACAGTCCTGGCTACAGCAAGTCTGTATCTGAACTAGACTAGTTACAGGAAGGGTGGGAAACAAGCACAAATGCAGTCTATTAAACCAGAAAGTTGAGAGATATGGAAAAACAGCCCAAACAGTGAATAAACTACAATTTCTGGGCCAGAAACCAGTACTTACAACTCCCACTGATAATCTAGAAGGCTTCCCTCCAATACAGAAAGGCTTGGGCACTCAGAAGCTTACGTACAGTCCTGGATACACCAAATCTGTATGTGGACTAGACTAATTATAAGAAAGGCAGGAAAGGCAGGAAACAAGCTTAATTTTTTTCTTTTCTTTTTTTTTTTTTTACAGAAAGGCAGCTGAAACAACACTAAAAACAATTCAAGTGCAGTGCAAGCTACACACGAGTATATAGCAATATTAGAGCAAATACAGTTTAATAAATGCAATTTATTCAAACTGTATTCTGAAGTGAATTCAATTATTGTTTTATTCAACACTGAACAGTTAAAAAGTGCCAAACATATATTTGTCAGCAGAGAAGCACACTCAGTCAGAACACAAGGAGATTCTAGCAAAACTTTTTTTTTTTTTTTTAGTAAAGTGGAAAGGGAGAAAGCAGGAACAGAAGATAATTTAAGGTTAAGAACCTAAGTGGGTTGGCCTTCTCAAATGTTCTCTCTGTATTAAGTAGAATGAGCTAATGACACTAGACTGGAAGGAGTGTCCCAGATCAAATTTCCAATATGGGCGGGAAACTGCAAAGCCACCAAGTACAAGAACAAGACAATAGGGAGGGCAGGTGTGGAACTATTATAGCTACTAGCTGTAGCCACTAAACCACTAAATGAAAGTTTTACGCAAAGGAGCAAGGAGACTCTAGAGAATGCTTTTAACTCTAAACAAATCAGTTATATGATACCTGACTAGAACACAGAAACCTCACAAAAAATGTACAGAAAAGCACAGATAGAGTACTCACAAACAGAAAATACAACTCTCAGTATAAAAAAGCAGTTTACAGTTAAGTAATTCAGTAAAAATGCAGAGTAATGAAACAGTATCTAGCAATGAAAAATACAATTAAAACAGTATAAAAACTACATAAATGCAGTGAAACAGCAAAAAAAGCATTATAACAGTGCAAAATGTAGTAGAGTAGCTGTATGGTACAATTATAATGTTAAAGAAGTGCAATTCAATGAAATAAATGTAAGAAATAACTTATTCTGCTCTTGAAATCTTAAGGAAATTCTGCTTTGTCCAAGTGATGAATCACCATTCCACAGCTTGGGTGTTTTCACATGTTATATGCACTCACACATCCATTTTACACCAGCCACACTACCCTGGGTGACAAAAAATAACTTACCACATATTTTAATATGAACATAGCACTTTTAACACTGCTTTCCCATGTAAATGTGGATTGCCTGTTGTATTACTCAAACTGTGTATACCTGCATGCAAAGCTAGGATTCTGACCACTACACTATCTTGGTTTGTGGATTTGAGCTGTATATTTTTATTTCTCGTCTATTGGATATTACTATTATATTGCTATATTAAATGATGAGTATTGAGGTTTTTGGGCATGTCATTTAGGACTGCTGTCATGACATAATGGCATACATTTCAGTTTCAGACTTATATCCTTCTGAACATTAATGCTAATGCATAACTTGTTTTCTATCAACTTTCTTCTGTCCTCTGTGCAGATGAGATGACATTGGTGCTCAGGCTGTGGTTGACTACACTGCAGAATGGGTCTGAGAGCCCAGGCCTGTGTTCATGTTGGATGCAGCCAGGAATGGTATCAGACCTATGGAGATCTCAATGTGTTGCCTTTGGGAGAGCATTACAGACCTGCTTCTTGATCATGAGGGGAGGGATCAGGTGCTGTACATGCACATGTGTACCTATGGGGGGCAGGGGGTTGATGTTTCCACTTCACTTGTCTGCAGCCAGTTGCCTATATCCATGGCATATGTGTATGTGGTGTTATTGACCTCCACTACAGAGCATATATGTGTGTTGCCTCTGGAATTGCTGACACATGTCTGGATAGCCTAGTGATTAGCCTTGGTGGATGTCTCCAGTTTGCACTCATAGACATCCTTAGGGTACATCACCTGTGACCTTATTTGCTTCTGCAGAACAAGGTGACATGGCTTCCTATGAGTCACCTGTTCCTTCTTGGCCCATCCTGCGATTATTTCCACCTGTGATGGTAGTTGTGTATTGCTGCTGTCTTACACAGGTGTTCAGCCTACCTTGAGGGGCGGTTGATGTTCTCCTGTCAGGTATTGCTGAGGCCATAAAGCTATGTAGGTGCCCACATAGTATTGTGGTGTGGGCTTGGACAATGCTGCTCATTCCATATGAGATGTCCATTTTCCTTGCCTGTGTGGGGAACATTACGGAGGTGTGGGGGCTACAGCTTCACAGACAGTAGGTGGAAATACCTCACAGAACAGGACATGTGGAGGCAGTCCAACAACACGGAGGGGGGCAAAGCTCCAAAATTGGGTACAGATTTTATGTCATTAGTGCTGTTATACATATGGAGGGTTGCTAGATTGACAGGGTTCATCTGGACATGCATTTACTGAGTGACCTAACATCTGAAAGTGATATGCCTCTGGCATACCTCTCAACTGGCATGTTGTCCACAGACTGGCCAGATGTTTGCCTGTTATGCTTGGTCTGTTCCTCAAACAACATCTGTTTTTATGGGGTTGGTAGAACAATGTGAGGAATGTAGTCAGTAACTGTTAACATCCACTGATGTTCCAGACATCATATCCTTCAGGAATGTTATGTTACAACAACATGTGTAACGGCGGCTACTGTTTCAGTTTGTAACACCATTATGTGTGATATGTCCCTCTTTCCAGCTCTCTGCCCTGGACATAGATGTCCTGCACTATGAGGTGCAGAGGTATGGTATATCATTAATTACCAACTACAATCCAGTTATCATGCCATTGACCTGGCAGACTCCTGGCCATGGTATGCAGTGGTGGCCAGGATTATGGTTCCACATCCTGGTAATTCTGTGGAAATTTATACATATGATAGTTATGTATGTCGGGCCATTGTAAACAGATTGCCAAGATTGTGTAGTAGTGTTGTGTGTAGATATTTGTTGGGCTGGGTAGGGATAGTAGCAGATGTGAGTGCCATACATCCTTTATCTATCTGACTCTGTATGCTGGTACAGCTGCTGGTGGTCTATCAGGTCTGCATGCTTGTAGGGGCTGACTGTGCAATGTCCTGTAACGCCTCAGGATTCACAGTACACTTTAAATTGAGCCAGTATATGTCAGTGTAGTGTGTGACTGGCAGTCAGGATATGTTTGTGCAGACAGTCGTTCTACTCTATAGTTCATTTTGGGTACTGGTATGTTGCTGGGACTGTGGTGCACATGTTTGTGGCTGGACATTTTTGCACCACTCTCTGCTTTTCACTATAGTTCCATCTATGTAGTGCATACTGTATTTGAATATACATGGGTAATTGCACAGAGGTGATGTGGAGGAGTGTCATGTCGGTCTTACTGCATTTCATAAGGTGTGGGGTGATACGTTTGGCAGTTGTCAGGGGATTTCCATTCTATTATATCACTTCAGTCATACCTCTACACTGTCCAGAGCCCTACACACTGTCTAGATGCATGGCTCATAGGTTTGGTCTGTTCCCCAGACAGTTGTTGTCCTTGTCTAATCAGTAAGATACTCTGGGAAATGCAGTCAGTAAATGCTAACATCCATTAGTGTAACTGACTTCATATTCCTCAGAAAAGATATGTTACAACAAAGCCGGTAACACCAGCAACTGTCTACATTTATGACAGCAATATGTCCAATATACCCCTGTGTTTGGGCCTCTGTCCCCAATTAAGTCAGACTTTGTCCAGATGCCATGCACCAAGAGATTCAGAGGTATTTAGTAACATTATTTATTGCATTCATTTCTGCTACCATCCCAGTGATGTCATAGACTGCCAGACATGTAACAAGGAAACGGCCATAGATATGAGTCCTGTGCCTATACATTCTGTAGGAAACTGTACATTTGAGAGGTCTGTGTATGTCTGCCCATAGTTAAAAGACTGTCAGGATTGTGTAGCAGTGTAGTGTGTACATGGTATTTGAGTTGTGTAGGGAGGGTCATGGGCCCTTTCTATCTGACTGTGCATGCTGCACAATGTTCTGGTTCCCGATCACACGTATATGTTTGTACATGCAGACCGTGACATGTCCTGTAACACCTCAGAATTCCCACTACACTGTGACTTGAGGCAGTATATGTAGGGGTAATGTGTAAGTGGCAAACTGGATTTTGTTGCTCTCACAGTCATTATACTTTAGTGTTCAGTTTGCTTACTGGTATGTCACTGTGACTGTGGTGCAATTGTTTGGGGTATGTACTTTCATGCCAGAGTCTGTTTTCCACTAGTGTTACATCCCTGTAGTGCCTGTTATATTTGCTAATGCATGTGTACAGCCCCAGAGCTGGACATGGGTAGTGTTATGTCAGTCTGAGTGTAGTTTGGACATTGCTCAGTAGCTCAGTGTAGTTTCACTAATGTTGTGTTATGTCCACATATTCGTAGGATGCACAGTTGTCTGGCCAATATCTTTGGTCTGGTCCCCATAAATGTGTATTCCTGACACATCAGTGGGATGATGTGGGCACTGAGGTCACTAACTAATGGGAAGCAACTGAGTCTTGGAATTGTGATATTTCAGTCAATATATGTTAGGACACAGTGTTACTACATTTTCTTTCTCAGCTTATCTATTGACGTATTTTGGACATGTCCCTATTTTCAGGCCTTTCTCCCGCCACTTTGTCAGGCTTGGTCTAGATTCATTACACTAAGGGGTTCTGAGCATACCTCACCACTGCCAGATTTTTCACAGAATGTCCGGATGTTTGGCCCATACTTTTGTTCAGTTCCACAATTTATTTGTATTTGTCTGGTAAATCACACTGATGATCCAAGGATTTATGTCAGTAAATAATGACATAACATTTCAGTTTCCATCCTCAGATCCTTCAGTAATTGTCTGCTGAAACACACCCTGTTGATGTAGCAAATGTCTTCATTTGTAACAGTACTATTAGAAATATGTCCCTATATGTGGCCCATTCCCCGCCCCTTTTTACAGCCTTTGTACAGGTTTCTTGCACTAACAGGTTGAGAGGGATGATTCTGAGATATAACTGCAATCCTTTCTCCATTCAACCTGTTCCTATGTCTTACATCCAATCTCTTCTTTTAAAGCTCAAACCTTGCTCCCCTTCCATTAAGTTACCTCCTGTCTTCCTCAAACTAGCTGATAACTCTATAGCTTTTCAGTGTCTATACTAATCTATAGATCCACTCAGGAATCCACTGTATCTACCCTGTGGAAATCCTTTTTCACTATTCTCCTACACAAAAGTGGTAACTCCACAGATCCATCTAACTACCGTCTTCTAGCTATCTTATCCCCTCTCTCCAAAATACTCCAAAAAAGCATTCATTCACAACTTCATAGGTTCATAGGTTCATAGGTTCGTACTAGGCTATCTGCCCTGGGGCATTTATAAGCCTAGCCAGAGTGTGTGTGGTTTTCACCACCCCTTAGGATGAGAATACTACGCCCTTTTAGGGTTTAGTTTACTGTGCCTCTGTCTAGTAGTGACACAGAGATGACCCCCGAGATAAACCTACGATCTCCCATCCACTCGTCAAGATTTCTCTTGAATAGAGTTAGTGAGGGGCTCTGCCTAACATGGATTGGGATTCTGTTCCAGAGTGTAGGGAGCCTCTGGGTTATGAATCTGTCCCTCCAGCACGTCCTATTTATTTCTGTGTTGAGGTTTAAGTCTCTTGCTCTCGTGGCTCTAGTGGATTTGGATTTACTGAGGTGGAGCATGTCCATTAATTCCGGATTGGACATGGCCTTGTACGTCAGGCACAGATCACCTCTGAGTAGTCAGTATGCGACTGAATAGAGCTGGAGTTTTTTCAGTCAGGCAGCATATGACATATGTTTAAGACCCTTTACTCTTGGTGAGGAACTTTTGGGGTCTTTCCAACTGCTGCAGGTGTCGGGTAAGATACATCCCAAATGGGGCATTGTACTCAATCATTGGCCTGATAAGAGAAGAGTACAGGGGCACAATGACCTCTTTTGATCTAGATGTGAAACCCTTCATGATAAGGTGGGCAATATAGAAGGTCTTCCTAACCACTTTGGCAATGTGAGTGTCAAATGAGAGGTTACTGTCAACCTGGGTCCCAAGATCCCTGATTACCTCTTCCGTACTTAATGGATTACCACCTATGTGGTAATTTGTGGGTACCTTGTTTTTCCCAAAGGGTATGACTATACATTTTTTGGCATTCAGCTTAAGGCCATGGCTCTGGCAAAAATTATCCATTTCTATGAGGCCTCTCTGAAGGATGTTTGTGTCCGCTGGAGTATCAATTATGGCCCCCAGTTTGCAGTCATCTGCGAACTTTGTCAGCCACAATCCTCCTACGTTTGCCTGTACCTTGGAAAAATAAATGCAGAACAAGAGGGGTCCCAGGACTGAGCCCTGTGGGACACCGCTTGTGACTGGCTTAGAGTCTGACATAGCTCCAGCAACTCTGACCCTGTGGGTTCTGTCCTTGAGCCAGTTTGCAACCCATCTTGTGACATATGGGTTTACATTTAAGCTGGTGAGTTTGTCTATGATGCCCGAGTGGGGTATTGTGTCAAAGGCTTTTGCAAGGTCAAGGTAGGCTGTGTGAACTGCCTTACTCTCATCAATGGCCTTAGTGACTGTTTCAAAAAAGTCGATCAAGTTCAAAAGGCAGGATCTGCCTTTGACAAAGCCAAATTGGGTAGGATCCAATGTCTGTAGGTCCCCAATGTCTTTGTTTATGAGTTCCATAATGATCCTCTCCATAGCTTTGCAGACCAGGCTCGTCAAGCTTATGGGGTGGTAATTTCCAGGGTCCGTAGAAGCACCGCCTTTGTGAAGTGGTACCACTGTCGCTGTACGCCACTCTTTGGGTATGTATCCTGTAGTAAGGCTAAGA
Organism: Protopterus annectens; assembly: GCF_019279795.1. Lineage (NCBI taxonomy): Eukaryota > Metazoa > Chordata > Ceratodontiformes > Protopteridae > Protopterus > Protopterus annectens. The sequence goes on from NC_056737.1 coordinate 1,016,386,738, forward strand.
TTAAACAGCAGCCTTATGTGTGGGTTTAGTTCCTCTTGGAGTTCATATAGCACACAGCCCGGGACACCGTCCGGTCCCATTGATGCTGTGTTTTTAGCTTTAGAGAGGGTGGCTCTCACCTGGGCATCTGAGATGTTAGGGAGGCTACACTCTGCTGGGATAGTTATTTCTCCTTTTGGGGAGGAGGAGAAATTTGCACTGAACCTGTCTGCCAGAATGTTGGCAATGTCAGTGGGTTCAGTGTATTTTGTGTCATTTTGGACTAACTCTGAGCATATCTGGGAGTTTCCACCCAGGTTTCTAACATAGCTAAAGAAGGCCTTGTGATTGTCTTTTGTGTCTTTTGCGATTTTTCTCTCAAAGTTGGCCTTGGATGATTTTATGAGTGATCGTAGTTTTTTGCTAGTACTGATCAGAGATGCCTTCCCTTTTAGGGATTTTGCTCTGTCATGTAGTAGCTTCCTCCTTCTGTTGTAGAGTTTGTTTATGGCTGGGGTCCACCAGACTGGGCGCCTGCCTTTGGGGGAATGGGTCTTGGTTTTATTTGGGATTGCATGATCCATGCATTCTTGAAGGTGCCCACAGAAGGCATTTGCAAAGGATTCAGCAGTGTGGGTTGTGGTTTCCACTGACCCAGGGGCCTTGAAGGATACAACTTCAGTCTTAAGAAGTGTGAAGTTGGCTTTTGAGAAGTTCTTCACTGTGGTCTTTTGTGCAGGGGGGGGGCGGGATGTGGATTTCCAGTGAGATTAATTTATGGTCTGATCTTACCAAAGAGGGATATACTTCCAGTGTGGAGCATTTTGTCCCCATGTTTGTGATGATCAGGTCTAGTATATTGTCTCCTCTTGTGGGAATGGTGACCAGTTGTTCCATTGCATTTGAGTTTATGAATTCTAGGAACCTTTGGGCTAGGGTGTTGGGGCTTGAGTAATGTTCCCAGTCTATGTTTGGGTAGTTGAAGTCTCCCAATATGATGGTATTTGGAGAGACATTCATACTCTCCAGTGTCTTCAGGAAGGCTGTGTGGGGTTCCTGAGTTTGAGAGGGTGGTCTGTAGTATGCTACAAACTGTAAGGCTGTTTTGCCTATGGTTAGTTGCACCTGGATGGTCTCCGATGCTTCGTGCGTTGCCACTAACCTGGAGGTGTGGGTATCTTTGATGAATATGGATACTCCCCCTCCTTTTGTGGTTCGGTCCAAGTTTTGGGGCCGGAAGGCATGATATGAGGTAAAACCTGATAGTGCTGGGGTGCTCTCAGGAGCCTTGAACCAGGTTTCAGTCACTGCACAGACATCGATGTTCTCCATACTGACGAGGGCTTCGAGGGCATGCATCTTGAGGTTTAGACTTCTGGCATTGAGCAGTATTACCCTTAGTTTTTTTCCACTTGTGTTTTCTAGGGAGGTAGGTTTGTCCTTTGAACCTCGCCTAAAAAAGGCACTATGGGGGTGGCAAGAGCCTTGACCAATATCCGGAAGCCCAGGGGTGACAGGTGCAAGCCGTTCCTTGCGAAGCAGCGTGGCTTGTCAAGCATGTCATCCCAAGCAGACAGACATTGAATCCCCTTAGAATGACACCAGTAATTAAGCCAATTGTTAAAACTGATCATTTTGTCTTTGTACTGTGGCATAATTCTTGGTGAGGGCAAGATGCTGCTCAGGGTCAGGGTCATACCAGCCTGGGCTACATAATCAGAGAGCTCCTCTATGTCTCTTTTCATGTAGTCCAGGGAGGTACGTCTCAGGTCGTTCACACCGGCATGTACAATGACTGAGTCATATTTGTACTTGCTGTGGAGTGACCTGAGTGCTTGTGTTATGTGGCGGATTCTAGCTCCCAACAGGCAGCTTACTGTGACCCTCTCCTTGTTCAGTCTGGTGAGCGGTACGTCAGTGTGTCTGACTATGGAGTCACCTATTACAAGTGTGTCTGGCATGTTGTTTGGCCTTAAGGGCTGTGACTGTATAGCACACTGACTTTGTGAACTATGTGTTGCATGTGCTATGTCTTGAGGTGGCGGTTGCTTGGGTGTCTGCTTTGGAGGCCTCTGTTGTTTTGGTAGATTTTTAATCAGCCTCCGAGTATGTTTTTGTGTGTTTATGTGTTTGGTTTGCAGTTGTGATAGTTCTATGTGAGACTGGGTTTGTGGTGTGCGTGGTTACCTTCTCCTCCTGACTGGTCTTGCCAGTACTGAATTGAGAGAGCTCAGCCTCCAGTTTGGCTATATAGTTGCATCTCTCGCATATATTTGTATTTGTTGGGAGGAGGAGAGGGTTGTCTGTGTACATGAGGCAGTTGTAACATTGCCTCAAGATTCCCAGA
>NC_056737.1:1016399063-1016409063 GCF_019279795.1 Protopterus annectens
CAAACTATGAACTGTGGTATTGATATGGTTTAGGGTTTATTTAATCTATTTATTTATTTACTTATTGTGGTTTGTTTGTTTTATTTATGTATATTTTTAGTGTAAAGTTTATATGATTTTTGTCTGCATTTTGAGTATTTGTATTTTGATGTGCCTATACTGTTAACTGTCTATATTTTGGTATCTGCATTGTGAATATATACTGATTTATTGAAATGCACAAGCACTGATATACACATGATCAAAGCCAACATTTTGAAAATCAGCATACTCAGAAAAATCTAAAAAAGAAAAATCCCAAAAGGAGGCAGTTTCCTTTCCTTTTGCAATCTGTGTACCAAAACAATACCAGTATTCACACATAATGTGTCTCAATAGCAGTAGATTTATTGAACATTTTTTTTCTAAGTTAAGGTATAAAGTTACTTAGGGTTAAGGTTAACACACATTACTAATGCATGCTAACTCTAACCCTATACTTTACATTCGAAAAGTGTGTAAACATTACAACTAAGCATGACACTCAGATATGCACCATGTGCAGCAATGCACACACACACTGAGCGCCATCCCCTTACTTAGCTGTTACTCTAACACTAACCCTAACCTGCAAACACTTACACAAACCCTCCCATCCCCTAATGCAGAAACCTTCACTATATCTCAGAGTTTTGGCATTAATATTCTAAACTCACACTAACCTTGCCTTGGAGCATTTGATCTTTCTTTCCCCAATATCAGAAACCTTCACCCTTTTGAGGTACTGCATATTCTGTGGCTTGGCGTTGTTGAACTGAATATGTAAAATGTGAAAAGAAAAACAAAAAAAACAAACAAAAAGAAGTCATGGGCATTCAGAAGCAACATAGCTGACACAACAAATGTCCTTGAATGGTCATTTGCATACATATCCCATGGGCTTCCATTACAGGGGGTTTAAAGTATTATACAATAAAAACTCTAGCTTTGCAGATTTTTTCTTTGCAATTATATAATATAATGCTCAGTTTAGTATGCATATATCTGAACATCACACAGCTGGAAAGATGTGGTGGTTCCTAACTAAAAAGATCACCAAACTAAAGATCATCTGATATCAACTCAGGCTTGTAGCTCTATCCCTATATTTTGCCTCTTACAGACTGATGCACAGTTAATTGTGTCTAGCCCTCTGCACTGTTTAGGACTCAGTATTCCTTGATCTCTTTCACCAACCTGCAAACACTCAAACTAAAGGCTTGAATCTCCATCGACAAGTAATTAAGACACAGGGAGAAACGTATTACTCAGTGCTCCTCCTGTCCTGGAATAAACTTCCATTAAATATAAACCAGGGTGATTCCCTTAATTTATTTAAGGCAAAACTTAAAGATTAGATGGCTACCAGGAAATTCATCCTGGTCTGACTTGCTTTGCTGTTCTGGATGTAAGAGGTTTTATATAAGGGTGTACCCCGGTAAGTTGATTATGGTCCATGGACTGCTTCTGCCTTGAATACTCTGTGAATCTATGAATGCACAAATCTGGGAAGAGAAAGAAGACCACCTATTGATGTATATGAAAAGTGTAGATTCAGGTTGAATTCTGCCATCTGTGAACCATTTATTGCCTTGTCTCAGTCAAAGGAAAAGTGTAGTAACTGGCCACTCTGATGGTTTTGAGGGACAAAGCCCCGACTATAGCCTAGACAACCTAGATTTGATTAGAACCTGGAAAGACTGATGGAGTGACAGTGAAGAAACGGCATTATCATCCCAGGAGGGGAGGACAATGATACTGCTGTCTCCTGCAATGATCCCTGGTGGAGGCGGAGGACATTTTATGGTAGGAGGTGAGGTCCAAAGAAGAAATGCAGTTGATATTGCTAAGCTGCTTCAGAGACACTGAATATGCTGCAACTTCCCCATTGTATACCTACTTCCAAAACACAACCGCTGACATTGAGAGGGAAGCATTCCACAGACAGGGCATAAGCAAGAAACACTGGCTGATTAACTGATAGCACAACTTCTCAGGTCACCCTTAACATCTGCACTAGCCCTAAGAAAAGTATCAGTGACAGTGCAGGGAGAAGCAGAGCAGCCTGTGGATGCAGCAGTGGGCGCATGGCATTGGGGCAGCTGTCCAGATGAAGAACAGCACCAAAGAAAGTATAGTAGCTAACTTTGTCCTCACTGTGTGGGAAATGTTTTATCCATTTCTCCAATTAGTGGTCTGTATATTGCCTTGTGTGGACAAAACTCTAATGATCGGCTTGTTATGGCAAGGTGGGAATCTGCAGTCTATTTAAAATGAAGCAACAGGCATGCAGTTACTGTTTAGCAGGAGCTCAAAAGAGGGTTTTGAAGCACAGACGGCTGGGTAACAGAGTCACTCAGTTACTACTTGCTACCTGTCTGAATTGTTGATAGATTTAAGCTTACCTACCTCATTACACTACCAGATTCCTTTCTAATCTGCTTTAGTAACTCAATACTTCTTCTCTTTGTCCTTGTAAAAATATCTTTGCTTATATAACAATTCTTGCATTTTTTCTTGATTTCTTTTATATAATTCTTTTTCTTTGTCAAAGTACTTCTTATCATTATGTTCCAAATCTTCCAATGCATCATTATATATTATTTTATATTTTCTTTCTCTACTTTTCTCACATCATATTGCTACTGTAAAAAAAAAAAATATATATATATATATACATATATATATATATGTATGGATCTATGACTATTGAATGAAAGTTCAATAGTCCGAATCCAGAATCACCGAACACACTTAACGAAAGTGCTTTCACCGAAAAAGAGCTTTCGTTCAAGTGTGTTTAAAAAAATAAATAAAACATTACTTTTACGTTTTTGCAGGAGGGCAAGCCACCCTGCACCCCCCCACGTGGTGGGGCTGTGCTCCCCACACCCCCATACTTAAATATTCTTTTCCCTTATCCTCACTGTAGTGCAATCTCTGCAACAGGCATACGTACGTGAAAGTGCTTTTTGGTGAAAAGCACTTTCGCGCAAGTATGCCCAGCCATATCTGTTTCGGTTATGCTGCCGTTCGGTGATCCATGCGGATCCCATATATAAATATATATATATATATATATATATATATATATATATATATATATATATATTTTTTTTTTTTTTAATATCATCCACCATTCAGACCAAATTGTATAAACTGTTCTCCTAGTAATATGTTTTTTCCATAACTGTATTACTAATCTCTTTCCTTCTTCATCCCATGCTTTCTCGTTTATCCTTTTTATTCTGTTACTTATTTTTATATGTCCTTATTTTCGTTTATGTCCTGCCATATTGCCAAATGATCAGAAAATCCTGTTTCAACTACTTCCCTTCTCCTATAAATACACCTTCTGATATTATAAAGTAATTTATTTCAGTTCTATACATGCCTCTCCTGTAAGTCATGATTTTTTGTCCCATAGTTTTAACATACCACATTTTATAACTTCTATCATTTGTCTTATATCATTCCCTTTCTTTTTATGCTTGCCTCATAGATCACAAAGTCTCCTATTATTATAATATTCATATTTATCACTATAGTAAAATATGATGAAATAAGCTCTCCCTTTCTTTACAGTTTGTAGAATTATATAATGTTATTATTCTATATACTTGTTCTTTCTGTTTTAAATATACAATGGCTAATCTTCCCATTTTTTGCTAAAGTTACCTCTAATACCTTTACTGTGCTTCTACAGAATACCGCTATCCCAGAACATCTCTCATTTCCCAAATTCCAGGTTATCATTCCTCCCTGTAGTTTCTCTGTTTGCAATCTTTCTTCGTTTGTTAAAAATCTTGTGTATTCAAATATAACTACATCTCATCATATGTATTACACACTCCAAAGTCCCTATTCTTCTTACAGTATTCTTAATACTACCCTCATCTACAGAGAAATGTAAATGTAAATCTAAATGTTATGGTTTCCTTTTTACTTAGATTTATGCTTTTACAAGTTCAAAGCTAATTCCTAGGCTAGCTTTCTTAGGCCATTCTAATCCTAGCCAAGTTCCATACCTTAGGTGAGAGTCAAACACTGTACTTTGTGCTTGTGAGGCTGTATCACCTTAACCACTATAGCAATATACTATCACTAGATGCACAGTTTTTTCATCCATTACCTTTCTTTTCTCTGTCTGTATAGATCCCTTTAAATTTTCTTTCCTGACTTTTACCCCTTTACCAATATCTTTTTTTTTCTTTTACAACCTCCCAGTTTGTCTTCTTCATCACTTATTTCAGAATCTTCTTCTGTGACGCCTTTATTATTTTTCATCTATTTTTTATTTTTCTACTGCTTCTAAATGTTTTCTTTTTGATTATTTTTCTTCCCTTTTCTTTTTCCTCTTTTATTTTCATTTTTGCAATTCCTTCATAAATGTCTTATGACTTTCCCGGTCAACAAATGTTAAATAAAATAAATAAAAGAAATAAATAAAATAAAATGTGCACTTTTGTTACATTTATAACACTTCGACTCATTTCTTTTATAACAGTTACTTATCAAATGTCTTTCTTTTTCACAAGCAACATGTTTGGAGTTGTTCTCGGTATTTTATGACACCCTATCCCCCTCCTCATTTGTCATGCTTGCTGTATGTATAATTATGTTCTCTATTTTAACACAATATTACAATCCCATCCACCAGACCATAATCCCCTTTTATCATAAAGCTTTGCAATGTCCAGTGCTTCTCTACATAACGTTTTCAACTGTCCTTTCAAAGTTTCTCTTTCCTCCTCTGTTTGGAATTGTACATGAATTGTCTTTTTTGTTTCCCTGTTAAATACTTTTATCAAATAAAGATTCCATGGGTTTCAGTCTTTCTTTTTTTCATATTCTCCAAGAAAAATTTCCATTGAAAAAACAATCTTAAATATAATGTCACAAAATAGCTCATAAAATTGTTATTTGTTAGATTGTTTTTTAAGTGGAGCTTTTCTCCCCGGGCCTCTGGTGAAAATGGACCTGTGTCCAGTCGGACTTTCCCTGTCAACAAATGTAAAATAAATAAATAAAAAGAATGAATGCTCTTACCTCGTGTGCTTTCATACCCAAAGCAGCTATCAGATTGTCCCACACTTCATACCTGTCCATTGTTTTCTCTTCTTTCTCTGAATCATTGCCACATACTTGTCTTCCATTTTCTTCTGCCTTTTTCTTTCTGCTTCTCCCTTTTTGCCTTCTATTACTTTCTCTGCATGTTTTCTTTTCCATCTCCCCACTATTCTTCAGGATTGTGTCTGCGTCCTCGTTTTGTATTTTATCCATAATGCCCCCCCCCAGGAAACATCTCCATTTTCTGGCATCACCATTTATTTCACTAAATCATCCCACAACCCTCCCAAATGAAGGACTGTCATTTTACATCCATCATTTGCTAACTCATCCCCATAAAACAGATTTCTTTCAAAAATCTCCTCAGAATCCTGCACACTTTCTCCAGTCTCCATATTTGCTTTCTCCTCCATTTCTCTCACCACTCCATTACCTCTTTCTGTCTCTCTACCTGCCTCCCTTTTTCTCCAGTCCATCTCTGTACCTGGAATGGAAAAAGGAAGTGCTCCTGCAATATTAGTCCCACTTGCAACAACAAAAAGTAGGAGACACTCTTTGATACCCTAGCCAAAATCTTCCCTAGTGGTATAAATGCCAACTTGGGTATCCCTTGAAAAGAGGCTGCTAGTCTAGTGGGATTAACCCAGTCAGCAAAGGATAGACATATAAATGAAATTATGATTTGTCCATACTTCACTGAATTCAGATGGATAACATTCAATCTGCCCAAGTCTCACTTTTAGATACTGAACCTGCCTGCTGATTTTTTCCATAGGAAATTATTAGTTGTACAGTTTCTAAGTCCATACTAGCTCTGATTTCTAAGGCTACAATGGCACTGTTTTCTAAGTCTTCTCTGGCACTGATTTCTAAGTCTACACTGGCTGTGATTTCAAAGTACATACTGGATGTTCGTCGTCTCCCATTGCTGCAGTCCTGACAAATGGGTACTCCGCTGCCCACCATCGGCCCGAATACCAAAGGGCTAGATCCGGCGCCGGTCACAAGCGCCTGAGACTGACGTAAGTACTTGTCAGTACAAATGCGCATGACCGACGCCATAACCTCAGTCTTTCTTGCCGCATGGTCCTCAGCAGAAGCAGTTGTTGCAAGTGCCGTTCGGCGTTCTGGAACTGTCGGTTTTCGAGTTTCAGACCGGATACCAAGTTGGCTAAGTACCCTGTTGGGAACATTTTTTGTCTTTTTCTTGCCTCAGTATTGCCGGATGTCAGAAAAAGTTAATAACTGTATTTCTTGTGGGAAACAGATTCCTCATAGGGATTACCATTCTCTCTGCATTCCTTGTTTAGGGCCTGAGCACGACATTGTTGGGTGTCGCTTTTGTGCTACTTTTAACAAGCGTACTATTAAACGTCGGTTGGACTGTGCTAGGCTGGTGTTTGGTAAACATTGTAGTTATACCATGCCGTCGGATTCTCCGATGACTGGTTCTTCTAAGAAGCGCAAAGATAAGTCTTTGCGGTCCACACGGGATGAGGCGTCCACTCCGGACGTCGGTTCTGTGGAACCACTGACTGCTTCAGTGGCTCCTTCTGACAGTTTACCAGTGTGTCTAGGGGAGCCTTTGTTACTGCAGGAAGTGGCTTCTCCTGTGTTAGGCCAGGCTGAGGGTGCTTCTTTGTTGTCGGTGGCTTCCTCCCCTCATAGGGTAGTTAGACCTCCTCCTTCTCAGGGCAAGGGCCTTTCTAAATCTAAGTCTGTCCCTGCTGGTGCTAATCCCCAGGGTCCAGCTCCTAGGAAGCACATGTTAAAGATGGCTGAAGATTTGATTACTTTAATTAGGGGTTCCATGCCTCCCCCTGTGAAGCGGCCCAGGATAGACAGAGAGTTGGAGGGTCTGGTTCAGTCTTCCAATGAGTCGGATTCCTCTGTGGAAGAGCTTCGGGATTTCCCTCCCTATTCTGATTCAGAGGCTGAGGACGCTACTCCCTCTGCGTCCCCTCCAGAAGATTTTTCTTTCTCTGAAACTTTGCATTCCATGAGGGAACATTTCCAGTGGGATGGCCAGGATTATTCTGATTCTCGTAAACGGCTGAGGGAATTCTTGTTTTTGCCTCAGCACAGGCCTTTGGCTATTACCCCTGTACTGGATGTTGTTCAGGATGTATTTTCTGAGGCTGCCCTTAACCCTGATTCTCTGCCCCCTGCCCCAGTTAAACCAGATAGATACTACAGAGTTCCGGAAGCTCACAAGTACTTATATAAGAGTCCTAGGGCTGATCCAGAAACTATTTCTCAAGGCCCCAAGGGTGTTAAGGCTTCTGTGGTTAAGAATCCGGTTCCTCTGGACAAGGATGCTAGGGCCCTGGATAGGTGGGGTAAAAAACTGTATACCTCTTCTACTTTGGCTATGAGAGCTTTGAATTGTCAATTTCATATGCTCAGGTATCAGAATTATTTGCTAAGTCAGTTGAAATGTAAAGTGGATGCTTTGTCTGAAGGTGTTGACTGTAAGGAGCTTCAGGATTTAGTGCATGCTTCAGACCAGGTTGGTAAGCATTCTTTGCAGTGTGGTTTTGATGCTTTACAAGCTTCTTCCAGGGTGGCTGCTACTAGTTCTGTTGTTCGCAGACATGCCTGGCTTCAGGATCAGTCCTTGTCAGAGCATGTTAAGGCTCGCATTATGGATGCTCCTTTGCAATCTGATGTTCTTTTTGGCCCTCCAGTGGAATCAGTTTTGAAAAAAATGGAGGAAAAAGCTAAGTCTATGCAGACGGTAAAGGACTTCTTACAGGTTCAGCCCCCTAAGTTCAGTAGGAATTGGCCTGCTAGGGGATGGTCTTTCCCCTCTTCGGATTATCAATCTAGGGGCAGGTCGAGGCGAGGTAGAGGTAGGGCTTCCTCTCAGGGCCCTGTTACTTCTAGGCCTTTGAATTCTTTTACCCCTTCTGCTGGGGTGGGCAGGGGTCAGTCCTTTCGGAAGCAGTCCCAATGACCTGTGTCTTCAGCTGCCGGACTCTGCTTTGCTGGCAGCTCCTCTAGGGGGAAAACTGGGACTTTTCAAAGGGAATTGGCATTTGGTTACCCAAGACAAATGGGTATTGGACATTATAACTCGAGGCTACAAGTTTTATTTTCACACGTTCCCTCCTTTCAAAGGTATGCCGGATGTGCCTCATCAGCAAAGACTGGAAGCGCAGGCACAGATTTTTTCTCTGCTCCGTTTGGGAGCAATACAGGCAGTTCCTTCTGTGGACGGAGGCACGGGGTTTTATTCCCGTCTTTTCTTAGTGCCAAAGAAGGGAAATACTTGGAGGCCCGTTCTGGATTTATCCATTCTAAACACCTTTCTGGAAATTCCGAAATTCAAGATGTTGACACTGCAGCAGCTGTTGCCTATGCTAGGCAGAGATCACTGGATGGTGACTTTGGATCTCAAGGAGGCCTATCTTCACATTCCTATCAGGCCCAGTTGCAGGAAGTTCCTGAGGTTTCGGACTGGGAATTTGCATTATCAGTTCTCTGCATTGCCCTTTGGCTTATCTACTGCACCCAGGGTATTCACAAAAGTCCTGGCTCCAGTAATAGCTTTTCTCCGGCTAAGGGAATTCAAATTTATCCTTATCTGGACGATTGTTTGATACTGGCTCAGGGCAAGCACGAACTTCTTCGACATCTGCAGTTTGTGATGACAGTTTTCAGATGCCTAGGGTATTCTGTGAACGAAATAAAGTCCAGTCTAGTACCCTCACAGGAGATGTGTTTTCTGGGTGTGAGACTGAATACAGCTACTCAGATGGCATCTCTTACCCCGGACAAACAAAGAAATCTTCACCTATACTTCCAACAGCTATCCGTAATGTCCAGGCTGACTGCAAGGACAGTCCTTCAAGCCTTGGGGTTCATGGCATCTTGCATTCTAGTACTTCCCAATGCCAAACTGCATATGAGGAAGCTACAGTGGTATCTCAAAAGCGTTTGGACTCAACACAGCCACGATTTGGATACTGTCATTCGGATTCTCCCTTGCATTCAGAAAGAATTTGTGTGGTGGGCTCAGGAATGTCACCTAAACAAGGGACTCTCTGTGACCCAACCGGAGGCAAGTCAGATATTAACGACAGACGCCTCGGAGTCAGCCTGGGGAGCTCATTTCAAAGGAAAATGGATTCAAGACCTTTGGCCCCCGGAGTTGCTTCACTTGCATATCAACATGAAGGAGATGCTGGCAGTTCAATTTGCCTTAAAAGCATTCAAGGATCTACTTCGACCGGGTCTGGTGTTGATTCGAACAGACAACACAACTGTCATGTGGTACATCAACAAGCAGGGGGGTACTCATTCTTACCCTCTTTGCAGACAAACAATGCTGTTATGGGAAACTGCTTTGAATCTGCACATCACTCTTCGAGCACAGTTTCTGCCAGGAGCACAAAATTCGTTAGCAGATGTTCTGAGCAGACAGATGGTGGATCCTCACGAATGGAAGTTGGATCCTCAGGTATTTCGTCAGTTGACCATGGCTTGGGGAACTCCAGACATAGATCTGTTCGCTTCTCCTCTGAATTCCCAACTGCCTCTGTTTTGCACAAGGCTGTTTCATCCGAAAGCCTGGAAAATCGATGCACTATCCTTCAGTTGGAGCAACCTTCACATATATGCCTTTCCTCCTCTGCCTCTTCTTCCGCAGGTCCTGTTGAAAGTCAGGAGGGACAAACCTTGCATGCTCCTTATAGCGCCGGATTGGCCACGTCAACATTGGTACCCTCTGCTGAGGAGCCTAGTTCACGGGACACCTTGGCCATTACCGCGGATTCCTCACTTATTGTCTCAAGAAAACAATCATTTTCTCAATGTCAGGGTGCAATCCCTACATCTGACAGCCTGGCACATTCAGTTTTAGAGGATGAGGGCCTTCAGCTCCCTCAACAAGTTTTGGATGTCCTTTTGG
>NC_056737.1:1016414063-1016444063 GCF_019279795.1 Protopterus annectens
GTTACAAATGTATTATTTCTACAGTTTTTTTTAATATTTTACCCAGTATATACTCTTTTGGGCCAATTGCACATATTGTATATCATTATTTCTATATAATTTCTCTATTTGATTAATTTATGAAATTGTTTATTTAATCTGTTTATAGCAAAATAAAAATTATTTGAGTAAAAATAAAAAAAAAATGCGACTGCTCAGTGCTAAGAACATAAACATACGCCTTTAATGAACGCTGCAATTCTTACTCTAAGTACTCAAACCTACGACCTTGGCTGCAGACACCCTCCTTACAAAATTGTAGCAGAGTTATTGCCCATGCAGTCAGTATTCTGATCAATCACTCTGTCTCACAACACTATGTTCCGTCCAGGTGGAAATGTCTTATATCATCCCTCTGCGCAAAGGTGGTAACTCAACTGAATTTATTAATTACAGACCCATTGTCATCCTACCACCTCTTTCCAAAATGTTAGAAAAGTGTGTACACAACTTTTAAAGTATCTTTTATCCAGTAACATTCTGTCTAACACTCAACACGGCTTCTGCCCAAATCACAGTACCACAACTGCCCTTCTCAGCTTCACTAATAACATAAATTGACACAGAAATGATGGGAAGCTAGTTTCCTCTATCTTTCTTGATCTATTTAAAGCTTTTGACACTGTTTCCCATCATAAACTTGTAAAATTATCCTCCCTTAACCTCAGTGACTCCTGTCTAACTTAGTTCCATAGTTACCTTTCAGGTTGGCAGCATGAACTCTCTATGTTACTACCTATTAACATGGGAGTCCACAAGGCTCAATCCTTGGCCCTCTCCTTTTCTCCATCTTTGCTTCCACGCCACTATCCTTTGTCATTCAGTATGCAAATGATGCTACTCTCATCTGTGCTACTCCTTCCATAAACAATCTCATCAATATTACTCAGCAATCCTTTATATCTGTTGAAGCATGGCTATGTGACTCACAACTGATTCTGAGACCTTCTAAGCTAAGCTACTGTTATTCTTCCACAGCCAATTACAAGTTCCCCCTACATCTTTCCAGATCTGTTCCTCTAATGACACCATAATAACAGCTGTAACTCAAACTAAATTGATAGGCATTCTAACAGAGAATAACTTGTCTTTTGACATTCATCTCTCTCTCAGTCGATCAAGAGGGCTCATATTAAACTTGGATCATTATATAGAATCAAACCTTTCCTGACTAGCAACTCAAAACAAGCTATAGCTAGAACTCATCTTCTCCTCACCTTAGTATATGTTTCCACTATCTTCACTAACATTAGTAAAACTACCCTGGTTAAGATTGCAACCTGCTATAATAAAATAGCCAAATTTGCTACTAACTCCTCTTGCATATCTCACCACTCCTCATCTTTACATCCACTAAACTGGCTACAAGTACCACACTATTTAATTTACACTCAGCTGTCTCTTGGATACAGACTTGTTCATCAACCTGAAAAAACCCTGCTCGTCATAATATGCTTTTATCTTATACTAACACCTGTACTCTTCGATCCTCTAACAAATCCTTACTACAAGTGTCCAAATCCAATAACAAAGCAGGGGCACTCTCTTCCCATTAACTACATCTCCAAATTAAGGAATTTTATTCTCCAAAGCATATTAACTATTGCTAACCAGAAATACTTCAAACCCAGCTAAGAGTGCTCCTAATGCCCAATGGGCTCTGAACTTGTCCAGGACCTGGGTAATCTCTTCGGTTCTCTATTTAGCTCTCGTCTTCCACGATAATCTCCCTACTTTCTTCCTCTCTTCCTCTTCTTTTCATCTCCATCCAGGTGTTTCCTTATTCTCACTCTTCTTTTCCTCTCCATCCAGATGTTTCCTTATTCTCACTCTTCTTTTCCTCTCCATCCAGATGTTTCCTTATTCTCACTCTTCTTTTCCTGTCCATCCAGATGTTTCCTTATTCTCACTCTTCTTTTCCTCTCCATCCAGATGTTTCCTTATTCTCACTCTTCTTTTCCTCTCCATCCAGATGTTTCCGTATTCTCACTCTTCTTTTCCTCTCCATCCAGATTTTTCCGTATTCTTACTCTTCTTTTCCTCTCCATCCAGATGTTTCCTTATTCTCACTCTTCTTTTCCTCTCCATCCAGATGTTTCCTTATTCTCACTCTTCTGTTCCTCTCCATCCAGATGTTTCCTTATTCTCACTCACTTATAATTTAACTTATTCCATTTCTCCTCTCCCTCCAGCTACCTAACATTTTCCCTTACCTTTCACGTTTCCTTTCCATTCACTTCTTCCTCTTCTCTTACCACCCTCCTTTCTTGATTTCTTTCTAATGTTTTTTCTTCTTCTTTCTACTTTCTCTTACCATATTCTATATCTTTAAATATATCAATCTAAGTCTTTACTGTCTTTAGTATGGCACCCGTGATGTTATAATTCTCATGATCTTTATGTTTCCCTGTGATGTAAGAGTTCTTAGGATATTCATATTTTCTGTTTTGTCCTTCTCTAAATATTGTAATTTTTTTCTGTGGAGCTTTTCTCCCTGGGACTCTGCTGAAAATGGGCTTATTACCCAGTCAGACTATCCCAGTAAACAAATATTAAATAAAATAAATTACATAAATAAAGAAACTTGAATCTCTCCAAGCTCTTCTTACTCTGGAGAATGCAGACATCTATGAACGTATTGAGTATAACTCAACCTGGAAACTACAAAAATCTGGACAAAGTCCCATGAATAGTAGGCACAACTTGCCAAATATCTGGATGTTGATTAACATAAAATTTGCATACATAAGTATGTAACCCTGCCCACTCCAATGGAATGGATACTGACATTCAAACGCAAATTGAAGAACAGACAAAATATTAAAAACAAAAGATAACCAAAACAATAGTGTTTTATTTATATTAACATTTGAGTTTGTATCAAACTTTGAACTTGTATAAAACTAAAATGCAATTTTCTTTTATACAAATAAAATTAACTGCTGCCATGACTAATGCAGGGGACAAAATGCAGTGTGTAATACTGCTGTCTTCTGAACCTTGGATGCAGTGGGGGTGCAGTCTGTATGTTTCCATGTATCCATGTGGGTTTTCTCTGGGTACCCCAATTTCTTTCTCTATTGTAAAGATGAGCAATATATGTTGGCTATTTTCATTAATACACTGTTCTCTGGTTTACACTGTGCATCCTGCCTGCCTTTACATGGATGTCTGGAAAGCTGTTCTCTGGATTTCATTGTATAGCCCACCTTCTATGTAAAGTGCAGTCTGGCTTCAGATAATTAATACACTTACCAAAATTAAATAAATAACCCCCCCCACACACACACACAAATAGTCTAAAGCAAATAAACATTGCCAGATGTACACTTAGATGGCTAGAAGAAAGGATGCTTAGTGATGTATTTCGAAGTGCCCAACATCCAAAAATGTATTTAATTTCTATGGTGTGTATATATATGTATATGTGTATATATATGTGCCTTTATATATAGTGTGTAAATAAAGTTAAAAACTAGGCAAGTGTTAGTTTAAACAGAAAACAACAAATAAAGCAAAGGTTATTATTCTGTAATGTCTACATGTATCTCACTGCATATTGAATTATCCTGTACATATTGTCACCTTTACTATTGTAAATACCTACTTTACTTTATTAATACTCCTGTATTTTTTTAGTATTCTTATTACTTCCTGTATTTTTAATAATCTTCTATTGAAATCCTTTCATTTACTATGTATTAATATTAATTTTCAATTTTTAATTTTTAAATTTCAATTTTTATTTGTTGCCACTGGAGCTTTTCTCCCCGGGCCTCTACTGAAAATGGAAATATATCCAGTTAGACTAGCCCGGTTAACAAATGCAAAATAAAATAAATACAAATAATTAAATTTAAAAAGAAAAAAAGAAAAACATGAGTAAAGCAATGATCATTTTGTTTTCCATTTAAGGAATGGCACAATTTCTACCAGATTAAACAAGGGACCCGGGCGTTTTACTCAACTCATCCATACTAAACTAGGTGACTCTGTAGGAAATTAGTTTGCCACTAAATTAACAGCATTTATGATGAGCTCAAGAATAAAATGTCCCACTGTTGCTCAACATTTCTGTAAATGCACAAAAAACTATTTTTTTCCATGGTGCTTTTTGTGCTGGGACTTGGGAATATAATAATAATAATACTACTAATAATAATGGTAAGAAGACATGTTCTTCTCATTTCATATCATGGCCATTGCTTATAGGTTCATCGGTTCCTAGGATGATACTAGGCTATTGGCCCGGAGGCCTTTATAAGCCTAGCCAAGAATTTTGCCCATGTTCCCACAAAGTCAGCACCTGTTTCCCCTGTCCAGTACGGACACAGTTGGTAACTCAGGGGTATATTTTCTGTCTCACATCCAGTCATCCAGGTTCCTCTTAAAGAGGGCTAGTGAGGTACTCTGCATGACATGGAGAGGGAGTCTATTCCACAGATGGGAGAGTCTTTGGGACGCAAATCTATCCCACCAACAAGTTCTATTAATATTATCACAGACCTGGTTGAGGCCTTGCATGTGGCTTGTGCGAGTGGAGTTTGACTTATGGATATGCAGCAACTCTATTAAGGATCATAGGAGGGTACTAGGCTATTGGCCCTGAGGCCCTTATAAGCCTAGCCAAGAGTTTAGCCCATGTTTAGACAAATCAGCATCCTTTTCCAGCAGGGACATGGGTGGAATCCCAGGGATGTATTTTTTGTTTTACATCTAGTTATCCAGGTTGCATTTAAAAAGGGGTAAAGAGGTACTCTGCTTGATGTGGAGAGGGAGTCTACTCCATATAGGATCATAGGAGAAATACTTTAACCTACCAACGTATATATATATATATACACACACACACACACACACACACACACACACACACACACACACACACACACACACACACACACACACACACACATACACACACACTTGCCAGTGCTGAGATTAGAACCCCTACATACCTACTTATTTGTGCTATAGTGCTATGCTATGTAGTTATCACACTAGCCACGGAAGTTATAAGGCTGGGTTTGAGACGGCCTTGTATGCCAGACAGAGGTAACTTCTGAGCAGTCTGTATGTGACTGAGTAGATGGACAGGGCTTTTGGCCTATCTGTACAGTATAGGTGTTTGAGACTCTGTATTTATTTGGTCAAGAACCTCTGCAGTTTCTCCAGCTGCTGCATATGGTTGGCAAGGTACATGCTGAAGGTGGCATTGTACTCAATAATGGGTTTGATAAGGTAGGAATACAGGGATGTTATGACCTCCTTGTTCCTGAATGAAATACCCTTATTTATGAGGTGGACTATGTAGAAAGCCTTCCATACAATGGAGGCAGCATGGTGGTCAAAAGTTAGATTTCTATCAATCTGGGTGCCCAAGTCCCTCACAACTATTGTATGCTTAGTACATTGTTATTAAATGTGATAATTAGTCAGGGTGCCATTTTCTCCAAAGGGGATAATGATGCATTTCCTGGCTTTCAGCTTGAGGCCATGCTTCTGGCACCAGTCATTAGTTTTGGTAAGGGCCTCCTGGAGGATGTTCACATCACTTGGGGAATTTAAGACAGCACCCAGCTTGCAGTCATATGCAAACTTGGTCAGCCACAGAACACTGTTTTTGGCTTGCACCTCAGAAAAAGATATCCTAAACAGTAGCGGCCCCAAGACTGATCCTTGGGATACATCACTCATTATGGGTCTACTACTAGAGGTGCCTTCCCCTATTTTGCCTAAGTGGGTTCTATCAGTGAGCCAGTTAACTACCCATCTGGTAACATACAGGCTGATGCCTAGCTGGGAGAGTTTATCTATCATGCCTGAGTGGGGAATAGTGTCAGAGACTTTGGCTAGGTCAAGGTAGATGGTGTGCATGGTCTTCCCCTCATCCATGGCTTTGGTGACTGTTTCAAAGAAGTTCACCAGGTTTAACAGGCATGATCTCCCTTTGACAAAACTAAGCTGTGTGGGGTCAAGTGTTTGGAGGTTGCCAATATCCTTGTTTATAAGGTCCATGATAATGCATTCCATGGTCTTGCAGATCAGGCTAGTTAGGCTGATGGGCCAATAATTGCCTGCGTCGGTGGATGCTCCACCTTTGTGTAGATGGATGGCAGTGGCTGTCCTCCATTTGGCTGGGATGAAGCCAGTGCTCAGGCATTTTTTAAATGGGTGCCTAATGGTGCTGACAGCTCATACCTGAGTTCATGTAGGACACAGCCAGAGATGTTGTTGGGTCCCATAGAAGCTGTATTTTGTTATGTCTCAGTGAGCATTAAAGACTTGCTCCCTGGTGATGGGGGGGGGGTCAGGTACTGTGGATATTCTGATTTACTGATGGGAGGACAGGGAGGGTGAAGGTTTCACTGAAACTGTCTGCCAGTGGGTTGGCTCTGTCTACAGCATTTGCATATGTGGTGTTCTTGACAACCATTTCATAGCAGATTTGGGTGTTACCTCTGAGACTGTGAATGTATGTGATGAAGGCCTTGTGATTGTCCTTAGCTGATGTGGCCAATTTGGACTTGAAGTTAGCCTTAGAGGATGCCACCAGTGCCCGTATTTGCTTGTTCAGACAAAGGAGAGATTGCTTCCAACTTGGCACCTGCTCCTTCTTGGTCGTGGATAACAATTTTTTTTCCATTTATTATAGAGTTTGTTTATTGCTGTGTCCACCAGACAGGTTTACTTTTCCTTGAGGAAGATTAATTGGTCATCTCAGATATTGCTGAGCCCATGCAACAGTGTAGGTGCTCATATAGTTTTTTTGTTGTAGGCTTGGACATTAATGTTAGTTCCAACTAAAGGGATAGTGGCTATGAAGCTGCTTATACTTGCTCTCAGGAGGTTGTAGTCAGTTTTGGAAAAGTTTTTTTATTTGACCCTGGCAAGGGGGGGGGGGGGGTCAGGTGATATGGTGACTTTGAAAGTGATTGCTTTATGGTCGAATCTTACCATGGAGGATGACACTGTAGGGGTACTACAGTGGCTACTCATGTTGGCTAGTACCAGGTCCAGGATATTTTCACCTTTCATGGAAGTGTTGACCAGGTCATCCAATACATTGGCATTAACAAAGTTGAGGAATCTCTGGTTGTTCATGTTTGGGCTAGAACAGGTCTTCCACTCTACGGTTGGGTAGTTAAAGATGCCCAGGATCTGGGAAGAGGGTTGAATCTTGATTGATTCACGTAAGTCCAAATAAATGGAGTAGGCATCCTGAGTCATAGTTGGGGGTCTGTAGCTAGCTATGATTTGAATAGGTGTTTTGTCAACAGTTAACTGCACTTGGGTGTCTCCTGTGCATCATACTGTCTAATCAGCCTGGAGGTGTGTATGCCTTTGATAAATATTTAAACTCCACCTTCTTTGGCTTTGTAGCCCTCCATTTGGGGTCTGAAAGTATGTAGGACAAGTAACCTGGTAAGGCTGAGGTGCTCTTCACAGCTTTGGACCAGGTTTCAGTGACTGCACAAATGTCAGCATCTTCCAGGGTGAGGAATGCTTGCAATGAGTGCAGTTTCATGTTAAGACTGCAAGTGTTGAGCAGTATGACCTTTACATTTTGTTTAGAAGAATTTTTCATATTGGTAATTATGTCCTTATGACTTTGCCTAAAAAAGGCAAGAAGCCTGAAGCCCAGGGGAGACAGATGAGGGCCATCTCTGGCAAAGCATTGTGGTCTGTCAATCATGTCCTCCCAGGCTGTCATGTACTGGATCCCCATGGAATGACTCCAGGAACTAAGCCAATTGCTAAAGTCAGTCATTTTCTGTTCATACTGAGTCATTTTTTGGGTGAAGATAGGATGCTGCATAAGGCTAGCGACATATCTGCCTGGGACACATATTCAACGAGCTCGATCATGTCTCTCTTCATATAGTCCAGAGAGGTACATCTCAAGTCATTCACACCAACATGGGCTATGACAGAGTCATAACAGTACTTGTTTTTGAGACACTTGAGTGTGTGTGTGATATGGTGGATTCTAGCACCTGACAAGAATCTTACCATGACGTTCTCATTGTCTAGCCTGGTGAGGGACATATCTGTGTGTCTCATGATAGAGTCTCTTATGACTAGAATGTGGGGTTTGTGGCTGGGCCTTAGAGGCTGTGAGACACAGGTGTGTGTACTATGTGTGGTGCTTGGTGCTGTGGGTTGTGATGTGCATGTGTGTTTTTTCCTTAGAGGTCTCTTTTGTTTAGGTATGTTTTCGTTGAGAATCTCTGCATATGTGGGAGTGTGTTGTACAAGTGTGGGTGGTGTGGGAGATGTGGTGTTTGTACTGTTTGTGCAGACAACCTTCTCAGCGCCAGATGTACTGGCTTGTGACTGATGCAGCAAAGATTCTAGGTTCTTAATGTAATTGCATCTCTCACATATTGTATTCCTAGGTGGTAGCAGTAGATGGTTATCCATGTATATGAGGCAGTTTGATACACTGTCTCAGGATGCCCATATTGACCAGACTAGCAGAAGAAACCATAGGAATGTCCATCCATTGTTGTCGGAGTCTGTGGAAGAGAGGTCAGGGAGAATAGAGTGGGTATTATCTGGGGAGAGTAGTTATAGGTGTGAGTAGGGCTGGATAAAATCAATACAGTAGCTGCAAGGGATGGCCTCACACAGGAGTGCTGGGAAGGGACAAAATATAGCTGATATACCTCACAAATGGTTTAAACAGAGCAGTGGCAGTGTGCGACATGCAAACAAGAGCAAACCCATGCAAACATGGGGTTTAAATGCCACAAAAATTAAAGTAAAATAGAAACACTGGAATTGACCAATCAACCCTTGTCCCTAAGCTCTTAGCCAAACACCTTATGCCAGAACAGTTCTAATCAGTTCACTTACTCTTATTAAGTGCATCTAGGCCCTAGCCAACACAAGATGGTGTAGCAGGAAACAGGAAATACAGGAATCACACTAACAGATGTTAATACAGCAAAGCCTGCAACCAGACTATGCTAAATATATTTAAACTCTGTTCCTTAGAGGTCTCTTTTGTTTAGGTATGTTTTCGTTGAGAATCTCTGCATATGTGGGAGTGTGTTGTACAAGTGTGGGTGGTGTGGGAGATGTGGTGTTTGTACTGTTTGTGCAGACAACCTTCTCAGCGCCAGATGTACTGGCTTGTGACTGATGCAGCAAAGATTCTAGGTTCTTAATGTAATTGCATCTCTCACATATTGTATTCCTAGGTGGTAGCAGTAGATGGTTATCCATGTATATGAGGCAGTTTGCTACACTGTCTCAGGATGCCCATATTGACCAGACTAGCGGAAGAAACCATAGGAATGTCCATCCATTGTTGTCAGAGTCTGTGGAAGAGAGGTCAGGGAGAATAGAGTGGGTATTATCTGGGGAGAGTAGTTATAGGTGTGAGTAGGGCTGGATAAAATCAATACAGTAGCTGCAAGGGATGGCCTCACACAGGAGTGCTGGGAAGGGACAAAATATAGCTGATATACCTCACAAATGGTTTAAACAGAGCAGTGGCAGTGTGCGACATGCAAACAAGAGCAAACCCATGCAAACATGGGGTTTAAATGCCACAAAAATTAAAGTAAAATAGAAACACTGGAATTGACCAATCAACCCTTGTCCCTAAGCTCTTAGCCAAACACCTTATGCCAGAACAGTTCTAATCAGTTCACTTACTCTTATTAAGTGCATCTAGGCCCTAGCCAACACAAGATGGTGTAGCAGGAAACAGGAAATACAGGAATCACACTAACAGATGTTAATACAGCAAAGCCTGCAACCAGACTATGCTAAATATATTTAAACTCTGTTTAGGTCGATTTAACCCAGGAGAACAGATACACACTTAAATATAACATCAGAACAGTTCGCACTCAGTTAAGGAAACAGTTTAACAGTAAAAAAGTGAAAAAAATACAGTGCAGATGTAATGCAAGTTAATAAAACAGCACAGGTAGTAAAACACAAGTGCAGTATAAGTCAGAATAAATTGAAAAATGGCACTTGGTTTTGTAGATTCTCTCAGCAGCTTTGAAATCAGCACAGGGTAGATGCAGAATGCTCACCACCTTGTAGCTCGACTAAAACAAGCAAGTACTACACAACAAAAGTAAAATAGAAACACTGGAATTGACCAATCAACCATTGACCCTCAGCTCTTAGCTAAGCACCATATGCCACACCAGTTCCAACCAGTTCACTTACTCCCACCTAGTGCAAGTAGGCCCCAGCAAACACAAGACGGTGTAGCAGGAAACACAGCAAACACAGGAATCACACAAACAGATCTGGATACAGCAAAACCTGCAACCAGACTATGCTAAAGATATTTAAACTCTGTTTAGGTATTTAACACAGTACAACAGATATACACTTAAATATAAAAACAGAACAGTTCACACTCAGTTAATTAAACACACCTTTGGAAGGCTACTGCTCCACACACTTTTGTAGAAAACTAGACACTGAAGTTTCCACAGTCCAGCAATAGCTGACTTCCATGTTCTGAGTTAAGAAAGACGAAGCCATACAGTGTTAAAAAAAAGTTCAGCTTCTAATCACAATGATGGAAACAGCAATCACCAAAAACGCCTGCCCTGTCATGTTTACTAAATATTTTCCCATCTCTCAATGCACCATATTTATCATAATGTATGCATGACGACAGACATAACGACCTCTTCCACAGATGCTATTAACCTCTTTAAGACTACTTGTAGAAAAGATGGAAGTTAGATGCATATAGATCAATAAATGTTCTAACTTTCCTATCATTTTGTTATTGCAGAAAGCAGTTTTTCTAAATTGGCCCTAGGTGTGAGTGTATGTGTGAGTGTGTGGTGTTCCTAAAATTCTAACCATTTCTTAATAAAAGCAATAAGAACATTTTGCATGGAATGATTCGGGGTCAGTGCATGCACATTGTGCAACTACCAAAAACATTAATTCCTTACTTGAGAGGTGGCATCACCACTGCTTTGCTACAATCACATTTTTTATTTATGCTCATTTGTGAGCTGTGTGAGTAAACAAGACAGTTTTTCCTCTTAAAATGATCAGGGATAATTTAGAGCTGTGGGACTGAAAGGATGGATGGAAGGAAGTGCTGTGGGAGTGAGAGGAAGGATGGAAAGAGGAGCTGTGGGAGTGAGAGGAGGGATAGAAGGAGGAGCTGTAGGAGTGAGAGGATGGATGGAAGGAGGAGCTGTAGGAGTGAGAGGAGGGACGGAAGGAGGAGCTGTGGGAGCGAGAGGCGGGATGGAAGGAGGAGCTGTGGGAATGAGTGGAGGGATGGAAGGAGGAGCTGTGGGAGTAAGAGGATGGATGGAAGGAGGAGCTGTGGGAGTGAGAGGAGGGATGGAAGGAGGAGCTGTGGGAGTAAGAGGATGGATGGAAGGAGGAGCTGTGGGAGTGAGAGGAGGGATGGAAGGAGGAGCTGTAGGAGTGAGAGGAGGGATGGAAGGAGGAGCTGTAGGAGTGAGAGGAGGGATGGAAGGAGGAACTGTGGGAGCGAGAGGCGGGATGGAAGGAGGAGCTGTAGGAGTGAGAGGATGGATGGAAGGAGGAGCTGTAGGAGTGAGAGGAGGGATGGAAGGAGGAGCTGTGGGAATGAGTGGAGGGATGGAAGGATAAGCTGTGGGAGTAAGAGGAGGGATGGAAGGAGGAGCTGTGGGACTGAGAGGAGGGATGGAAGGAGGTTGACTGTATTGTTTCTGTAAACTAAAGATGGTGTGTGACAAGAAGCTTGCTATGAACCACAAAGATCATGTAGAGCAAAAGAGAGGCAAGACAGTGGCATTGTGTACATTGCCTCTGTCCATGCATCAAGATGGAGATATACGTGGCTTTACTCACAACCACACACTTAAACAATGACCAAAATGTAAATGATCCATGAAATGTATAAGTCACAACCGCACACTTATCCAATGACCAAAAAGTAAATGATCCATGAAATGTATAAGTTACAGATGTACACTTATCCAGTACCCAAAATGTAAATGATCCATGAAATGTATATAGCACCCCATAGCATTGCATTTCATTAAAAAAATAAAATAAATCTGGAAATGCGTTGCTTTGCTACTTGAAAAGCTGCATGCTTAGTCTGCTGGAATACCTTAATGCATGGAAGACAGCCACAGCTAGCAGTTCCAGATTCCTTAGCCTTGTCTTGTATCGGTTGCTTTTACTAATATTATATA
Source organism: Protopterus annectens (assembly GCF_019279795.1). Lineage (NCBI taxonomy): Eukaryota > Metazoa > Chordata > Ceratodontiformes > Protopteridae > Protopterus > Protopterus annectens. The sequence goes on from NC_056737.1 coordinate 1,016,426,297, forward strand.
GGGAGGAAGATGTGTGTAATAAATGGTTGTGAAGAGCATATAAAACATGAAAACATGTCCACATATTCAAACACTATACCTAAGTATCCACACTCCTCATAGCTCACTCAACTGCCCTGCCCTCCCCCCAAAATAGAAAGAAAGACCAAACACCAATCACAGCAATAAGCTTCAGGTTAAATACCGATTCCATCTATGTTTCTTCCAGTTATAAACCACAACTAATTAAACAGTAAAGCACAAGCCCATTCACTGATAAATTAATCATAATTATCAAAAAAATTCCATGCCTTTATTCTAAAACAGAGAACACTTACCAATTTTTCATATGTTTAATTCAACAAATTTTACCTACCCTGAACTTAAGGGGGATTTCACAGCCAAACTACACCTGTCATCCTCCCACCAGCCAAAGCCATATATGCCAAACCCAGCTCTCTTACAGTGGGTTAAGCCCAGTTATGGGCCAAAAAGCAGTAACTAATTATTCACCTTCAGCCTCCCTCTGCTGTGCTGCAAAGTTGAGGTGTAATGTGCGCTTCCATGTTCCACTCCACGTTTTCGTACTTTCACAGATATCTGGACTTGGTAGGAACATTCTGATATATATATATATATATATATATATATATATATATATATATATATATATATATATATATCTATATATATATATATATATATATGTATTTGGTCTTTATCAACTTCAGGAGCTGTGGTGTCACAAATGTGAGGATTAGACACGTTATACAGTATATTGCAGTGGCTGTGGTGTACTCAGTATTGACCAGACTATGTACGGTAAGTGGTCAGGACCTATTGGGCCCCTTTCAGCCACAACCTAGTTACCCTGAGAAGTGTCTCTCAAGTGAACTTCATTAAAGAGGAGTAATACTTATTTTGGGTCTTAAAAAGTTGAGGTTCATAGCAGTTCCACATTGAAATGGTCTATCATATGTTCAGTGATGATCTCTCAACGAATCAAGAGGGATAGAGCTAAAATCTGAGTCAAAATCAGGTATATCTGAGAGCATACCTCTCAAAACCTCTCAGTGCAAGGAATCTGGACAAACCCAGAAGAAATGGGGGGAGAAAGGCCTAAAAATAAGGACAAAACCAATTTTTAAATACTGCTCCTATAAATTTAAAAAGTTGCTAGAATTATAGCTCTTATATTATTATATATTTGAAGAAGAATATGAAGTCCGAATCTCAACTGTCTGCCATTATTTACTATTATTTAATGACTTAAATCCTCAATGATTTGCCAGAAAACCACAACTTTTATGATCAACTGACCAAAAATAAGATGCAAAACTCTGGACATTCTGTGAAAATCTGGAGAGCTGAGAGGTATGCCTCTTAATGATAATTCTATGCTGTAACTTAAGTTTTGTAATTAAAGGAAAACAAGTCATGCGCATTGGTTCTAGGTATAAAGTGCGGTTCAAAACACATTGTGTATTTATATTAAATCTCCCAGTTTTGTTATATGAAAAATTCTATAATTCATAATACTGCATATGCAATACCAGTCGCCCCCATCCCTATTCATATGGTCATATATACATAAACATACACACGCAGACACACACATACTTTACATCGCAACTCCTTCTCAATTTTACAGGCTTCCCTAATTGCAGCTCAAAACAATTTCTTTTTTTTTTGTTGTTTTGAGAAAAGGAGGTAGATTCCAGCTGGTAAATAATTTAGTAATTAGTATACAGTTACAGATGTCTTTAACTAATGAAAATACATACTGTCCTCGCTCAGCGGTTGGCTGTGCCTGAAGTCATCTCTGAGTGAGCTGTGCCACAGCTGTAAGCAACTGAACTTTGTTTTTATTTTTTAAAACTCCCAAGTCTCCAAGTCAAGTAAGCAGTCAGGCATTGAATAATGAAGCTGCTGTCATCACACATATCCCTGAATGCTGCTGATGTTGCGGAATATGCTGGCGATGCATGATGACGTCAGCCATAACTTAAAATTATAAATAAAAATTAAAAAATTGGGAATTGTAGGGGCTACTTGGAAATTCATGGCACCCCATTATTTTGCCCTCAGAAGCAGTAAATACTGAGGAATTCAGTAAGGTTGAGAGATATGGTATTGAGACACCGTTTAAAGTTGTGGAAAACACCCTGACAGTGCAGGGCTACAATGCCTTCCACACATTTTGGTCAGCTACTGCACAGGTGGGGATTAAAGGTGGAGGTGTTTCAATCTACATCAACAACAAGCTCATCTCAAGATTGGTTAAACTGGACAATGTGCTTGAGCTTCTCCCTGTCCAAATTACCATAGACAAAGTCCCATACCATATCCTTGCAAGCTATAGGTAACTCTCTATGAGCCAGGAAACCCACCACTCATACTTAAAGTTATTGGAGACACTCACTATTCAACCATATTTATGGGTGACTTTAACTACTCCACCATAAACTGAAAATAATACATGACCCCGAACTCACAGGCCCAGACATTCCAAGACTTTGGAAACACAAACATCCTGGACCAGATAGTCCATTTGCCCACTACGGATGCAAACATATTGCACCTGGTCCTCACAAGCATGGGAGAATACTGTCCCAACCTAGTTTAATGTGCTTTCTGGTAATGTTGGACCATAAAGCTGTTTCCTTTGAAATAAAAATTAAACCCAGGACCTCAGTTAACCCAGTAACATTTAGGAACTATTCTAAGACAAACTTCCTAATATTAAGTGATAACCTGGCAACATTTCAAGCCACCCCAAAATCAGAGAATAGAGGTGCCTATCTGGAATTATTCACATAAACCCTGTACAATTAGGTTAACAGATGCACAGAGATAGTTAAGCCTACCAGAAATAAGTTCAAAACAAACTTAAAAACTTAAGTTGTAATACACAAGGAAGAAAGTCACAGCAAAAATTAAAAAGTCCAGTGCCCATCAGGATAAAAACTAAACAAAAACACAGAGGACAAATAAAGTCTAACACCAATTCTGAGGTAAACATAGTGTCCCATGCCAAAGACAACCAAAAGGCTTTTCTATAGCTATGTCCACAGCCTCAAATGCAGTACTCAACAGTGTGCAGAACTCCTTCTAAATGGAGCCACCTGCACAGAGCCAGAAGATACACAAACCTACTGGCTGACAAAATTCAGCTCTACTTTTACCTCCCTCTTCCACCCCTTCAAGAAATACCATTAAACATAACCCTCTAAGGCCAAGAACACTACATCGATGGTCTCCAATAATATCCCAGGATGCCTCCTAAATAGCATGAAACATGATCTATTAGGATTACTAGAGTCAGGATTTAACCAGAGTCTCCAGACAGGCTTCATGTCACATGAATGGAAAACTGCAAAAGTCATCCCTCTACACAAGGGTGGGTCATCAATGGACCCTGGTAACTACAGAGCTATAAGTCTGATCAGTCTTATATGCAAAACCATGGAAGGAATCACAGAAAGTATTAATAATGACACAGAATGTTTCAGACTCTAGATCCAACCCAGTTTGGTTTTGTCAAGGGTAGATCATGCCTAATCAACGTGGTGGACTTCTAAGAAGGTCACCAAGGCAATGTATGAGGGCAAAATGGTGCATAATACCTACCTTGACCTGGCCAAGACATTTGATGCAATATTCCACTTGGACATTGTAAGCAAACTCATGAAATTATGCAGAAACCCCTATATTACTTCAGAGATAGCTAGCTGGCTTTGAGATAGGACCCAGGCAATTGAAGCCAGGCATACAAGGCATCCTTGGAACTAGCTCTGATGAATCTGTTGCACATCCACAAAATGAATAGCATGAAAACTCCCCAGTCTAGGAACTTCAGCTTTGCTTATGCTGTAAGCAGGAAATGCTGTAAGGACAGGTATGTGTTATAGAGAATTTCATTTTTCTGGAATAGGCTTTCCAACAACATGAAGCAGAGTTCTTCCCTAACTCAATTCAAGTGTAACCTGGACCAATAGATTGGAAATCAGAGAATTCACCCTAGGTCTGGCACTTATGCCTGTAATGGACAGAGGCAGTCTGCAAATGTTTGAGCACCCATGTCCTAATCTACATATATTCCTTAAAATAACCTCTATGGCACCAAAACATGTTGGATACATTTGATATGCATGGCTAGGCTTATAGATGTTCCTCTGGTCATTGGCCTCATATATAGCTATGATGCTATAAGCCTGTGATCAAATACAGGATAGAAGCACTATATCGCTATGTAGATATTGAACACAGACTTAAAATGATGCAGAACAAACAATATGACTTAAATAAGTTCACATACCTTAGTATCAGACAGCTATGTAGGGGCAATCCCATCAGAAAAAAGGAGTGCAGGAATAATTGGGAGGTAGAAAAGGTGAACCAGGCTATGAAGTAATACTATTTGACTAATAAAGATGCTGAGAGGAGTTGCAGTAGCAAAGAGTAATATCAGAGTCACTCTACCAGCTTCTGGAAAGTGACTCAGTAGACAGCACAAATAAACTTTACCAGGTTGCAAGGAGGCCAGCAACAACCTGTCCACCAGTCCAAAAGACATCAAAAGCAGATGGAGGGAGTACTTCCAGTAGCTTCTGAATAAAGAACACACTATAGAAGCTGTACTGCCCCAGATACAACTTATGATGAAAGAAGAGATGGAGCCCATCATAGAAGAAGTAGTGATGCAGTGGTGCAACAGTTAACGTTGTTGCCTCACAACAAGAAGTTCTCCAGTTCGATTCTCAGCTGGGGTGCCTTCTGTGCAGAGTTTGCATGTTCTCCCTGCATTAGCATGGGTTTCCTCCATGTACTCCGGTTTCCTCCCACATTATAAAAACATGCATCTGGAGCATTTCTCCCTGGGTCTCCGCTGAAAATAGGCTCTGTCCTAGCCGGACTTTCCCGGTCAACAAATGTTCAACAAAATAAATAAATATATAGGAACAGCACTAAGGAAGATGAAGTCAGGGAAAGCAGCAGGCTCAGATAAAGTCATGGTAGAGAAGATCAAGATGTTGGGTGAGTTTGGGGAATGCAGCACAACAAACCTAATGTTTGTAACTGGCCATTCCTAGACTTGCAAAAAACATATGACAAGGTCCCAGGAAAGCTGATTTGGGCAGACCTGTGATGGTTCAAAGTCCCATAAGCATTGGTAGAATTAGTGTAGGTTAAGAACAAGGACCCAATAACACAATTAAGAACAGTGTTCAGACTCACAGAGGGGTTCCCAGTGGGAGTTCTTGCTCATCATAGTTCACCTCTGAGCCCACTGCTATTCATACTAGTGATGGACAACATTAGCAAGCAGGTCAGACAGGGGTTTAGGTCAACAAAGCTGTTGTTGTATGCAGATGATATGGCATTACAAGCAAATTCTGAACAAGAACGTCAGCGTATGATAGGGTAGGTTATGAAGTCTGGGGAAGTGAGCTACTAAAATGGCTGCATTTTACCTGATTTTGGCAGCATATGATAGGGTAGGTTATGAGGTCTGGGGAAGTCAGCTACTAAAATGGCTGCATTTTACCTGATTTTGGCCTAGCACTCGTGTGGGGTTATTTATTGCACTGTTGTGATTATTTTGCTGCTTGTGTATCTCTACTACTTTTAAACTACAACAAAAAGAAAAAAAAAAACAAAAAAATATTGCTTTTTTCCCACTTTCTGAAAGTTAAGAAAGTTCAGTTACAGATTTGCTGTTCTGAACTGTTTGGAAGTTTCTAGAAGGCCAGTGCTTGCTTGGGCTAAAGGGAAGTCTCTGTGTTCACCAGTGGGAGTGGCTAACACTGAACAGCCTGCCTGTCCCTGGAGGAGTGGTTACTACCTAGAAGCTGTAGTTTTATTGGCCATTTTGGGTCAATTCTAAACTCCTTGATCTCTCTCTCTTAAAACCCTACAACTCTCTTTTTGCATGGTTTTGCGCAATGAGCAGCATCGGGCAGCACCGCCTAAACAGGTTTAAACTATTCCAGGCTCCACAAAGTCTGCTCTTCACTTTTTCCCTTAGAACTGCACAAACTCTCAAAGTAATCACTCTAGTCTCTTTCTAAAGCCCTGCACTTGCTCAGCTCTTATAAGGAAACACTAACTAACTAAGCACTACACCCTCCTTGACATCTCATAAGTATAAGGCTCCCGATTGGTCCTTCCTGATCAAGTGAAAAATCAGTTCCCTTCCCTAATCTGATCAGTAAAAAAACAGTTCCCTATACTAATCTGGTATGTCCAAGGGTCAGTTTCAAGGTTACTCTCCAGTCCAGCTGGTGAATCTGGGAATTTTAAGGCAATGTTACAATTGCCTTATGTACACAGACAACCCTCTCCTCCTTCCAACAAACTCTAATACATGTGAGAGATGCAGTTACACAGCCAAACTGGAGGCAGAGCTCTCTCAACCCAAGACTGGCACAGTCAGTCATGAGGAAAAGGTAACCACCCACACCACAAATCCAGTCTCACACAGACCTATTGCATCTGCATACCCAACACATAAACACACAAAAACATACTCGGAGGCTCTAAATAAAAATCTGCCTAAACAGCAAAGACCTCCTAAGCAGATATCCAAGCAACAGCCACCCCTCAACAATACCCACAAATCACATATCTCACGAAATCAGTGTGCCTCACAGTCACAACCCTTAAGGCCAAATAACACACCAAATACACTTGTTATAGGGGACTCTATTGTCCGGCACACTGATGTCCCGCTCACCAGACTGAACAAGGAGAAGGTCACTGTAAGCTGCCTGGCGGGTGCCAGGATCCGCCACATAATGCAAGCACTCAGGTCACTCCAAAGCAAGTACAAGTATGACTCCGTCATTGTCCATGCTGGTGTGAATGACCTGAGATGTACCTCCCTGGACTACATGAAAAGAGACAGAGAGGAGCTCTCTGACCATGTAGCCCAGGCTGGTATGACCCTGACCTTGAGTAGCATCTTGCCCTCACCAAGAATGATGCCACAGTATAAAGACAAAATGATCAGTTTCAATAATTTGCTAAAGTTTTGGTGTCATTCAAAGGGGATCCAGTGTCTGTCAGCCTGGGATGACATGCTCGACAAGCCACGTTGCTTCGCTAGGGACGGCTTGCACCTGTCACCCTTAGGCTTTTGTATACTGGCCAAGGCTCTAGCCACCCCCATAGTGCCTTTTTTAGGCAAGGCTCAAAGGACAAACCCACCTCCATAGACAACCCAAGGATAAAAAAACTAAAGGTAATGCTACTCAATGCCAGAAGTCTAAACCTCAAGATGCACGCACTCGAGGCTCTCCTCAGTATGGAGAAAGTTGATGTCTGTGCAGTAACAGAAACCTGGTTCAAGGCTCCTGAGAGCACCCCAGCACTACCAGGTTATAACTCATACCATGCATTTCGACCCCAAAACTCGGACCAAAGCACAAAAGGAGGGGGAGTATCTATATTCATCAAAGATACCTACACCTCCAGGTTAGTAGCACTGCACAAAGCATCGGAAACCATCCATGTGCAACTAACAGCAGGCAAAACTGCCTTTCAGTTTGTAGCCTGCTACAGAACACCCTCCCTATTACAGGAACCCCACTTAGCATTCCTGAGAATACTGGAGAATATGAAGGTCTCTCCAAACACTATGCTATTGGGTGACTTCAACTACCCAAATATTGACTGGGAAAACTACTCAAGCCCAAACACCCTTGCCCAACGGTTCCTTGAATTTATAAACTCTAACGCAATGGAACAACTGGTCACCACTCCCACAAGAGGAAACAACATATTGGACCTGATCATCACCAACATGGGGACTCTATGTTCCACACCAGAGGTAAACCCCTCATTGGTAAGATCAGACCATAAACAAATTTCCCTGGACATCCATATCCCATCCCCACCCCCAGCCAAGGAAATCACTGTAAAGAATTTCTCAAAAGCCAACTTTGCACTTCTCAAGACTGAGGTGGAATCCTTCAACGCCCATGGGCCAGAGGATAATACAGCCCAATCCGCAGAATCCTTTACAAATGCATTCTATGTGCACCTGCAGGAATGCATGGATCGTGCTATCCCAAATAAAACCAAAACTCACTCCTCCAAAAACAGGTGACCGGTCTGGTGGACCCAGGCCATAAATAAGCTATACAACAGAAGGAGGAAGCTACTACATGACAGAGCAAAATCCCAAAAAGGGAAGGCATCTCTGATCAGTATTAGCAAGAAACTTCAATCCCTCATAAAATCATCAAAGGCCAGTTTTGAAAGAAAAATTGCCCTAAACACTAAAGATAATCACAAGGCCTTCTTTAGTTATGTCAGGAACATGGGCGGAAACTCTCAGATATGCTCTGAATTGTTGCATAATGGTACAAAATATACCAAACCTACAGACATAGCCAACATCCTGGCAGACAGATTCAGCGCAAACTCCCCCCCCCCAAAGGAGCAAATGCTTATCCCAACTGAATGTAACCTCCCTGACATCACAGATGTAAAGGTGAAAGCTGCCCTCTCCAAGGCAAAAAACACAGCATCTATGGGACCGGACGGTGTCCCAGGCTGTGTCTTACACGAGCTTCCAAGAAGAACTGAACCCTCACATTAAGTCACTGTTCAAACTTAGCCTTACTACAGGATATGTACCCAAAGAATGGCGTACAGCTACAGTGGTCCCACTCCACAAAGGTGGTGCCACAACGGACCCTAGAAACTATCGCCCCATAAGCCTGACTAGTCTGGTCTGTAAAGCTATGGAGCGTATCATCATGGAACTCATAAACAAAGACAATGGGAGCCTCCAGAGATTGGACCCTACCCAATTCGGCTTTGGTAAGGGCAGATCTTGCCTCTTAAATATAGTTGATTTCTTTGAAACAGTTACCAAAGCCATAGATGAGGGCAAGGTAGTCCACACAGCCTACCTGGACCTCGCAAAAGCCTTCGACACAATACCCCACTCGGGCATCATAAATAAGCTTACCAGCTTAAATATCAACCCCTATATCACAAGATGGTTTGCAAACTGGCTCAGAGATAGAACCCACATGGTCAGAATCACAGGTGCCATGTCCGAATCCAAACCAGTTACAAGTGGCATCCCACAGGGCTCAGTTCTGGGACCTCTCTTGTTCAGTATATACTTCTCTGAGATTCAGGCTAACACGGGGGGATTATGACTGACAAAGTTCGCAGATGACTGCAAACTGGGAGCCATAATTGAATCTCCAGCTGACACAAGCATCCTCCAAAAGGGTCTCACAGAGACGGATGCTTGGTGCCAGAGCCACGGCCTTAAGCTAAATGCTAAAATGTGCATAGTCATCCCCTTTGGGAAAAACAAGGTGCCCACAAATTACCACATAGGTGGTAATCCATTAAGTACGGAAGAAGTAATTAGAGATTTGGGGATCAACATAGATAGTAATCTCTCCATTGATAATCACATTGCCAAAGTGGTTAGAAAGACCTTCTATATAACCCTCCTTATCACAAAAGGGTTCGCATCTAGATCAAGAGAGGTCATTGTGCCCCTCTACTCTTCACTCATCAGGCCCATAATTGAATACAATGCCCCTTTTGGGATGTACCTTACCCAACACCTGCAGCAACTGGAAAGACCCCAAAAGTACCTCACCAAGAGGATCATGGGCTACAAACAGATGTCCTATGCAGCTTGACTAAAGAAACTCCAGCTCTACTCAGTTGCTTACCACCTACTCAGAGGCGATCTATGCCTGACATACAAAGCCATGTCAAACCCAGAATTAATGGACATGCTCCACCTCAAAAAATCCAAGTCCCTTAGAGCTACACACTCCAGGGACCTAAACCTCAGCACAAAAATAAATAGGACATGCTGGAGGGACAGATTCATTTCCCAAAGGCTCCCCTCACTCTGGAATAGAATCCCAATTCATGTTAGACATAGCCCCTCACTGACCCTCTTCAAGCGAAATCTGGACGCGTGGATGGGAAATCGCAAATTCACCCCTGGGATCTCTTCTGTATCCCTGCTAGACAGAGGCACAGTAAACTAATCTTAACCTTCTGTGACTTACTTTACAGAGGCACAGTAGGCTAATCTAATAGGGAGGCGGAAGCCAAATACACTCTGGCTAGGCTTATAAATGCCCTAGGGCAGATAGCCTAGTATCTACCTATAAACCTATGAACCTATAAGAATTAGAAAAAGTTGTCTCCCTGAATATATTCAACACATAACACTGTTGTTCAAAATTTGTTGTTAGTTCAACATCCAGAAAAGTTATTTTCCCATCATATGGATACATGAAAATTTTAAAAATCCTGTTGTATTATTAATATGGGGAATAAATTCAATGAGTCTTTCATTTGTATCTATCCATAAAATAAAAACATCATCCAAGTAATGAGTATAAAATAACCAAGACTGTTTAAAAATACTGTTAAAAATACATTTTGATTCCCTTTGAGCCATGACTAAATTAACAAAACTGGGGGAACACGCTGTCCCCATGGCCACACCTGTTACCTGTTTAAAAAGTTGCCCTTCAAGAAAACGTATAAAATTAAAAAGTTACAATTAGAAAATAGCAATCTTCTGTAAAACCTGTCTCTTAACCAAGTATCAAAAGGTCTCCTAGTGTGGACATTTCCCAGTGATTTTAATTGTATTTAAGCCAACGTCTGAGTGTGTGTGTTTTTTATTCTGATGAAGTCTTTGCATTCTGGACAAAAGAGCTTACACAGTCAATAAATATGATTTCAGAGTGATTGGCTCTTTAGGCTTCTTTCATTTTATTTTACCAAATCTGCAGAAGCATACTATGGTACGTAGACTGAGAGTTTACATAAATGTGCACGGACTCCTCATTCAGCAGAGTTCAGACATGAAAAATGATGTATCACAGTGGACTGCCAAACATTACCATCATAAGAGAGAACCATCCCTAGCATTTATACTAAGAACATGCCACTAGCATAACAGTACATTTAATTTTGCTTCTTTGTCTGAAGACGGAATTACATTTGAAATTAAGCTGCATTAGCTCCTGAATATGCCCTTCTATAAAATCATAACATGACAATATGTTTATTTATTTATTAGTTTGAATTTTTATATCAGAAGAATCTGAATAGGTCAAAAATGTCTCTTTCAATAGACTCATAAGAAGAAAAAATCCACAAAGTTACAATGTAGCACAACATTAGTTAAAATACTTATTACTGAAGTATAAAAAGCTAGTAAGTAAAAATGCAGATTGTAACATGAAGACCTTGATGGTATCATTCACTGATAAAACAAAACCAGTATAAATAAATGAATAAATAACAAGACAGGTGAAGTAAATGTAGCGCACAGATAAACGTAGAATTGTAGAGGATGCAATGTAGTAACACATTTACAGTGATTCTATGTGATTATTAGGCAATAAAATGTTCAGATGGTCAATATTAAGGTGACAAAGAGAAATAAAAAGAAAAAGAAAGAAGGAAAAGGTAAGAAAAGTGAGTTAAACGGAGAGCAGACTGAAGAAGATGAGAAATAAACAGAGAGAGTGTGCAAGGGATATGGTATTACAAGTGCGTAGTCACACAGGTAAGTTATAAGTTACTTTAAGAAGAAAAGTTTAACCTGGACTTGAGCAAGAACATAGGCAGTAGCCGTTTCAGCACTGACTTGGATTTTAAAATTTGTTGGTCTGTTTTATGAGAAAAGGCACGGAGTTCCATAGTTGAGCAACATATTTTGGGCTGCATGAGTTATCTCTCCATAGAATTGCTTGATTTGCTGATGATTAGAGGAGATGTGTTGTTTATATGTTGATCCTTTATTGGGACAGTCGGTGCTGATCATAGGCTACCACTGCAAATCTAGATCATCTATAATGGTTAATCAGGGAGCACAGGTATAACATGGCTACACTTGTAAAGGCTCTAGGGCCATTTAGCCTAGTAATCAGGCATGAACCTATGAACCTATGATGATGTAGGGTATTTCTTAGTGCAGAGCAGTATTTTGGTTTGTATATTAAGTCATGTGTTGTGAGTAATTTTGAGAGGATAAAATTATATGGAAAACTGAGCCAGTTTAATTTTTTAGTTGTATATCTCTCTACCATCCCTTAACCGGCAACCTCAGCTAACTGGTCTCATTTTTAAGTCAACTCATCCATTCTACTATACCACTTCCCTAAATTCCTTCAGCGAGATTGTTTAACAAATGCAGCTACCCTATTCATCTATCATCTCCATTTGCTTTTACCAGTGAGCTGGATTTAGGTTCCTACTATAACTCCCATGATGTCCACTTCAATCCTTTATCTTTTTACCCATCCCTTACATGCTAGTCTATTTCTTTCTCTTGCTCCCTCATAATAAAAGACTCCATGATACTGGAGCAGGTTTTACTATATACTAAAGAAGCAATATATGACCAGATTTTATTAACAGCTCTCTACATCCACCACATGCATACTGCTCAACCCCTTAACTAAAGAATTCTGGAAAAAAACAAAATAATAGGGGGTGAGGGACAAAGGCCCAAAATCAGGGACAGAGTTTGAATATTGCTCTTATATATTTACAGTAGATAGTTGATAGAATAACTGGTTTACATTAGCAACCATTTTCTGAAGGATTTGAAATCTGAAAAGCAAATGTTTGAGATTATTTAGTGAATTTAATCTTCAATAATTTTCCAGAAAACAATTCAAATTTTATGAGGAACAGAACAAAACTGGGGGAACTGATATTCAGCAAACTTCTGAAGAGTTCCACCACATGTGGTATTCTATTTTACCAACATAGCAGCGAATCTGACCAAAACTGCGCTGAGTTTTTCCAGCATCAAATGTCACAGCTGACATTTGAGCATTTGATCATCCAATAGACCTACTTTTTAAAATGTCAGATAATATCCCTTATGTCACCCTGGATTTTTTCCTGTTTTAGCTCAGTCCAATCCTAGATGTACCCTTCTTTCAACCATAGAAAATCCTTCTCTTATCTTACAATACCCACCTCTGTACAGATCTTACTTAGGATGCTGCAGTCATTATTTCCACAGCAACATGCATCTAACAATTTTTTTGCTAGAGTACAGCTGTTACGTCCCAAAGTACCTTTGGCTTATTTCCTGTTTGAATTCACTACAAAGTCCAGAAATCTAACCACACATCCCTGTTGTGTTTTATTTTCTCTCCTGCACTCTTTATAAAGTAGAGTAGTTTCATCCTGAATTCTTATTTGTTCCAGTTACACAACATGAGCTTTCTTGATTGTAGCTTACCAAGCCTTTCAGTCTAGATAGGTCTCCAAAAATGTCCATCTTCAGCCATTTTAACGTCATTCCTTTTATTCTTTCAGACCAGGCCTTTATCACTTTAGCAGCCGCTAAACTGCATGATCAATCCTTTCCTTCCTTCCTTTTTTCTCCATTTTGTCTATTCTGATGGTACGTTTGCTGCCTTTCTTTGTAAATTTGCTGGGTTTTCTGCTGCATCTGGGGAGTTTTCTGTCCATAAATAACCTTGCATTAACCTGCCTATAGCAGCTTTTTACAGATTCCCTGTAAAAGGTTGATGTTTATTTTTCTCACTTGATATAATGGGAGTGTGCCTTATTAAATATAAGTAAGGGTGCAATGCTATCATCTTGATGACATCTACTCTAGTTGTCAAAATATTCCCCATACGCTCCCGTCTGCCTAGCACAGAACCAGTCTAAACTACAAAAGCATCACAATTTCTTTGCAGGCTCTCTGACCTAGTTATATAAAACATCAGACTCCGACACTGGAATTCCTGTGACACGTGATGAGGTTCACCCTCATTTTATCCCATGGACTCGTAGGAGACTTTTAAGTTTGGTATTAAAGGCAAGACTGCTAAAAAAAGAAAGAAAGAAAAGTTATTGCAATATGTAAGGAAAGGCTTTTTTTTACATAAAGAGAAAAAAAACATACAGTAGTATGCAAACAAATTTAGACTATTGTACTTATTTGTTCCCTTGAACGGTAGTTATACTTTTAAGCAACACTGAATGCACTGCTCTAAGTTGTCAGTTACTAATACAAAAGTAAAGGGGGGAGAGAGACCATCCTTGACATGTACCTCTACCATTGTTATCTGAGATGGAATGCTCCTTGCTAAGTGCAATACAATGTGGCAGGTGTTCATATAATGTCACAACCTCTTTAAGAAAGCATACATCCAAACAAGTCTGACAACTCCCAACTCAATGTCATATGCTTTTCGGTGTATTGGATAAGACCTGTTTTCCATAATGTCTTTTTTAGGCAAGACCTACATCTTGGACATTCCAGTCTAGCTAATTCCAGTGTGCTTTACATTATCGTAGCACTGCTCACTGCAAGGAGCCTGAACAAAAATGTATACAGTATGGAAGCTTTCCCAACACTCAGCCATATGCATGGGTATATGTATAGTTAGTGGTTTCAGTGTGCTGACAGCAATCCCTCCTTACCGGGTTAGCATAACTATCACTCATTCAACTATCTGGAAGAAGACAGGGATTATCTGTATGTCTGCCATCTTGCATCACATTAAGCCAAATCCCTCATGATACTGTACACGTGTGTATCTTAGCCACACTATATAAGGCCAGTTACTGTATTATTACCAGTGATAAATGCCCTTGAATGTCTCCTAATAACCGTGAAAAGTACCTCATAAATTGAATAAATTGGATTCTATATCTGTATCTCCCAGTGTAATAATCTTGAGTGATTTTAACTGCATATTTTTAAATGAAAATCTTGAACAACAAATAATAAATATACCCAGATTTTACTCAATTTTGTCAATATTAACTTCTTGTAGCAAACAGCGAAAATCCTTGCCATAGGTGACAACATACCTGACCTCACTTTTACAAATACTTTCTCTACCTGCACCCTTATAAGTCATTCCCTGTTTAATGTTTAAGCAAATCTGAACACCATGCTGTCATTTTTTCCTTAAAATTCTGCCCGATAATTCTACCATATTCAGAGATTACTCCAAGGACAACCTAATATATTTGGCAGAGGGTCTGAAGAAATTCAAAACACCTTCTATTACTCAGTCAATAAGAATATTACGTGGACTTCTAATGCCTACACCCATCTTATCCACTGAATAGAGATTTCCATCCCCATTTAGTATGAGAATAGTGGGATATTCAAAAATAAGCCCATACAGTTGAATTACCATCTACAGAAACTCTATAATAAGAGGAGCAAACTACTTGCTTCATATAAAAGAGTCCTCGCCTCCCACCATAAGAAGCTACTTAGGCCAACAAATAACCTAAGCACAACATTAGGAAGATGAAGGCTGGCTGTGAAATGTAAGCAGTATCTCACTCCAAGGATAATTTTCAGTTTTTTTAACTACATTAGGGAATATTAGCACCTTGCTCAGCTAGAACAGCACTACCTCTTCTGATCCAGAGGCCACAGACAATGTCCTAATTCAGTTCCAGCTTTACACCTTTCATTTATCCCTGTTTTTCCTCCCTTAAACTAATAAACTTTCTTTCTGCCAAAATCACTATGGATCAAATCCTAGAAGCTTTATCCAAACTCAAAAAAGAACGGCACCATGTGCCTAAACAATATATTAAAGATATCTCAACGTCAGGACAGCAGTCAGTATCAATGACCCCCACCCCAAATCTTTTCAGATTTTGTCTCTCCAGAGGGTACAAACTTGACCTCTGCAGAATGGTTATCCTGGTGCCACTTCACAAGGGCAGCTCTATCACAGACCTTGGAAATTATCATTCTGTTAGCCTCACCAGCATCATCTGTAAAATCATGGAACATTTCTTGGGCAGCTTCATAAGCAATATATTTGATGAACTGCAACCCCCTGACCTTAATCAGTTTGGCTTCATGAAAGGTGAATCCTGTCTCCTAAACCTGGTTAAGTTCTTTGAAAATGTAATGGAAAGCATATTCACAAAAGCTGTTCTGTTTATACTGCTTATCAAGACTTTGCTGAATTCTTTGATATGATTCCAGATGATAGCATTACTAACAAACACTGATCTAAATGCAAACCCTTAAGTCACACATTTGTTTGCAAGCTTGCTCTCCAACTTACTGTATATAGTAAAAGTAAAAGATGGCAATACCTTCTCACCTAAAATGCATGTTATTACTGGTGCCCTTCAAGCCACAGTCCTGCGTCCCCTTGTGTTTAGCATCGACTCTGATGTAAAAGTAGGTGAAAAAGATCTATGGTTGACCATTTTTACCAATGATTGCAAATTGGATGCTTTCAATGACATCTCCATGGACACTTGTTTTCTCCATCAGGGGATTAACAGAAGCAACATTTTTTACCAACCATAGCCTTAAGGTTAATGTCTAAAATGTAGTTCACTTTAGAAAGCAAGTCTATCCTACTGATTAGCAAGCAGAAAAATAGGAGCCCAATTAAGATCAATACAGTCATTAGAAATGTAGGTGCCTTTGTTGACAATTAACTGCCCTCTAATCATACTGTGTCAGGTATAACTAGGAAATCATGATATCTTGTCCAGTTAGTTACTTAATGGTATATGCTCCATGTCAACGCTCTCTCTGTTCTTCACTCATTAAGTAGATTATGGAATGCAGTATGCCATTTGCAGTGCACCTTCGTAGATATCTTGTCCAACTAAAAACAGACAATAATGTTTTCTGAGAAAAAAAGACAAAATCAAAGAATTAAGTTTCTCTAGATACCCAGAGAGAGAGAGAGAGACAGACAAAAAGACAGATAGACAAACTAAAAAAACCCTCACACTTTTCTCTGCTTCATACCAGCTCCAGTGTAATGATTTGTGCCTCACCTTCTAGGTATGAAAGAGTCTGTCCTACTTTACCACCTCCCACCTCAGAAATACTGGTAGTACTAAATCCAGTCACCCTAAAGAGCTCAGCCTTCATTGCAAGTTAAAAATACCTCCTGCAGAAATAGGTTCCCCAAAGAAAGCCGTACCTATGGAACTACCTATCCTTGTATGTCAACAATGTAACACACGGGCCTCCTTCAAGTTAGACTGAGACGATTGGTTGGGTTCCCTCAAATACAAGCTAAAGAAAGTAGTATACCCTTACGTTGTCTTAATAAGCAGCATTAATTGCAAAAAGTGGACATTAGTACATTTTCAACAATCCTTGCATATAGGGACTAACAAAATAGACATCCAGCAATACTAGCAGCCAAAGGAATGAATAAAGAAATCTACAACAAACTAACATTTCTGAGTGATTTAGCAATGTTATCTTAATTGTGTACTTTCACCAGACATGCTGTTTAATGTGAGCATAAGGTTTTCCATTGATTTATGTCTCAGTCTTGCTGGGGCATTCCTTGTTGATTAATTGTTTCACTAAGGAACAACATCAGTTTGCACTAATCAGAATTGCACCCTGATTTAATGAAAATGGATTTATTGAGCACTGGATTAATGATGCTTGGTTGAAGTTATATTTAATGTAGAATCCTTGCAAATTAAATTTAATTTGTTTTCCTGAAATGTGAAGAAATGATTTGTACAGTCCAGCCAGTAAAGCCTCTCAAAGCAATTTTGGTGAGAGACAATGGCTGCAGCTGTGCAATCACTGTAGAAGCTAGAATTCCTCTTGAGAATATTTTCTCACCCAATACTTGGATATATAATAATTATACAACCTCCTTTCTTTCTCAAGAATCAAATTATTGTTAACCACTACACAGGTGCATAACTAATAGCAGAATCTTTCCCACTGAATTTTGTTTAGCATTTGCAAGAAGGCTTCTGCTACTGTTTATGT
>NC_056737.1:1016449063-1016454063 GCF_019279795.1 Protopterus annectens
TATGGGGGGTACATCTCTGTTTTACAATGAAGCATGTTTAAACAAAGCTAATTAATGTGTTTCAATTGGTTAATGAATGTATTGGTTGAATTAAGTATGGTGATGGAGTATAAAATGCTGCCTGATTTGTATGAATTCATTCCATTGAAGGCCGGGGGGCAGAGGTACCAGAATGTGTTAATAAAGAAAGCTTGGCAGCGACAGTAGTGCTCTACGTGTTTTTTTTAGGAGTATTCCTGTTTTTCCATTTTGGAGCCAGTGGTTTTTGTATTTGCATTTGAATCGGGTCATTGAGGAGCTCTGCTTCATGTGAGTTGAGAGCTTATTTCAGAGGAGTGGTAATTTCTGGGAGATTCATCTGGCTTTCCAACATGTTTTTTTAATGTCACAGGCTAGGTTGAGATCCTTAGAGTGAGTGACTCTTTTCCCATTTGATTTGTGGATGTTCACTATTTCCAGTGGGACAGTGTCAGAGACTGCATTGCAGGCCAGGCACATGTCGCCTGTCAGTAGCCTGTATGATACAGAGCACAGTGATAGGGCTTTCAGTCTTTTCATGTATGACATATTTTGGAAGCCATAGAGTCTCTTGGTTAGAAACTTCTGTTGTATCTCCAGCTGCTGTAGGTGTTGGGTGAGGTACATACAGAAGGGATCATTGTACTCAATTAGTGGTCTGATAAGGGTCAAGTACAGTGGAGCTATAACCTCCCTGGTCTTGGATATGATGCTCATATTTATGAGATGAGATGTGATGGTTATGGTGTTTGCCTTAGAAACAGAAGGTGCAGGGTTTGATTCTCATATGGGGTAATTGGCTAGGCTTAAAATGGCCCATGAGGGCAGTTAGTCTAGTACTAATCTATGATCTATGATCTATATGCACTGTAGAAGGCTTTCCTTACCACTATGGACACATGGCGATCGAAGTTTAGCTTGCTTTCAACCTGTGTTCCTAGGTCTTCACCACTGGGTTTGAGCTAAGAGGGGTGCTATTTATATGATAATTAACAGGGGCTACTTCTTTGCCAAAGGGGATAATGAGACTTCTCTTTATTTTGCATTTAGTTTTATTAGTTCATGACTTTGGCACCAATCATTCGTCTGCGTCAGTAGTTCTGTTCTGTAATATGTTAACATCATTGGGGGACTCTATGATTGTGCCCAGTTTACAGTTATCTTCAAACTTAGTAAGCCATAGGCCATCTATCTTCACCTAGACTTCAGAGAAATAGATTCCAAACAGTAGAGGGTCCAGCACAGAGCCTTGTGGTACCCCCCCCTGGTCTACTGGTGAAGTTGGACTCCCCAACTTTGACAGTGTGCATTCTGTTGGTGAGCCAATTGGCTACTCATCTAGTGATGTATGGGTTTCTCCCCAGATGGGAGAGTTTTTCAATGATTCCTAAGTGGGAAATTGTGTCAAAGGCCTTGGCTAAGTCAAGATAGGTGGTATATACTGCTTTGCCCTCATTCAATGCTTTGGTGACATTTTTAAACAAGTCCATCAGGTTTAATAAACAAGATCTTCTACTGGCAAAACCAAACTGGGTCGAGGCTAGAGTTTGGAAGTCACCTATGTTTTTGTTGATAAGGTCTGTGATGATTCTTTCCATGATGTTGCAGATAAGGCTAGTTAGGCTTATGGGTTGATAGCTCCCAGGGTCAGTTGATGGACGCCCTTTGTGAAAGAGGATTACTTTTGCTGATCTTCACTCTGCCGGAACAAAGCCAGCATTCATGCTGTGGTTAAAGAGATCGCTAAGTGGTTCTGCTAGGTCTTGTTTTAGATTTCTTAATAACCAGCCTGGGATGTTATCTGGTCCCATAGAGGCCATCTTTTCAGCCCTGGAGAGAGCTTGCATGACCTGTTCTTTGGAGATATTCGGTAGAGGACTGATGTCAGGAAAGCTTTGGGGTATGGCTGGTGGGGATGGGGGGGGGGTGAAGTTGTTGCAAAATCTGTCAGCTAGCTCGTTGACAATTTCCTCAGGTTCAATGTGAATGGTACCATCCACTATATGTTTGCCACACAGCTGGGCATTCCGTTTTATGTTTTGGATGGAGCTAAAGGATGCTAATTTAGTCTCATATCTAGCCTGAGAGGACTTTACAAGATGTCTGATTTGCTTGTTCAGTCTGTGGGGGGTATTTGTCTTCTGCTGAGTAAGCTCCCTCTTGCTCTTAGATATCAGTTTCTTTCTTTTGTTTTATAACTTAGTTATACTAACAGTCCACCAGGGTGGCGTTTTTTTTTTTTTTTTTTTTTTTTTTTGGGATGACCTAGTTTTGGTCCTGTTAGGTACAGCTGAGTCAATACATTTGTTTAAGTGGCTATATAGGACATCTGTGTACTCCTCTGCATAGGAATTATTGTTGGCTGTGCTAGTAAAGGCTTTGAATCTTTTTATACTACTGCTTAGTAGACTATAGTTTGCTTTGGAGAATTTTTTCAGTTTGGGGGTGTGTGTCAAGTCTGATCTTTACTTCAAATGAGACAGATTTATGGTCTGACCTTAGCAAGGAGGGCAACACACAGGGGGTAGTGGAATGACCCCCATGTTGGTGAGCACTAAGTCTAGGACTTTTGAACCCCTTATATGGGTGCAGACCAACTATTCCAGGGCATTTAAATTAACAAAGTCCAGGAACCTCAGAATGATTGTGTTTGTGTGTGTTTAAGTTGCCCAGTCAATAGAAAGATGGTTGAAATGTCCCATTACCAAGGTGTTTGACTGTATATTGAGTGATTCTAACAAGTCCAGGTAGGAATTGTGCCTATCCTGGGTGATGCTGGGAAACTGGTAGGTGACAGTAATATGGTAGCGTATTTTACCTATGGTTATATGGTCCTGGAGTAGCTCAAGAGAGTAATATTGTTTTACTTGTCTTGAGGTATATTTGGATTTAATGAAGATGGAGAAACCTCCACCTTTGGTTCTTTCATGTTTGTTTTGAGGTCTGAATATGTGAAAGGCTTTGTAGCCTAGTACAGCCAGGGTACTGTCAGCAGCCTTGAACCAAGTCTCAGTGACTGCACAGAGGTCAGTATCTTCCAAGCTGAGGAGTTCTTCCAGTTAGTGGTTTACTGTTTAGGCTTTTAGCATTAAGCAGCATGTTCTTGCGTTTGTTTCTAGTGGGTTTCTTTATGTCAGAAGCTTTGTTATTTTGACTTTGCCTAAAAAAGTCACAAAGGCACTATGAGGAGGCAAGCATCTTTGCCAGTATCTAAAAGCCTTGAGGAAACAGGTGAAGGCCATCTCTGGCAAAGCAGCGTGGTCTGTCGACCATATCTTCCTAGGCAGACAGATGCTGGATTCCTCTGGAGTGACACCAGATGCTAAGCCAATTATTGAAATCAATCATTTTTTGTCTGTATTGTGGTATCATCCTAGGTGAAGGTAGAATGCTGCTTAGGGCTAGGACATACCTGCCTGGGACACATAATCTGAGATTTCAGTCAAGTCTCTCTTCATATAGTCGAGAAAGAGCATCTCAACCATAATGGGAGTTATTGCTGAGTGACTTGAGTACATGATTTGACAGATCCTGGCACCTGACAGGCATCTGACTGTGACCATCTCCTTGTCCAGCCTAGTGAAGGGGACATCTATGTGTCTCACTACTGAATCACCTATGACCAGGATAATTCATTTTGAGGCATTTTACCATAGGGGTTTAACTGGTGAGATACCGATATGTGTGTTGTTAAGTGTAGTGATGGATTCTGTTAGTGTACCAGTATGTGTGGGTTGTTTGAGCTTGGGAGGTCGCTGGTCTTTTGGTAGGCTTATAGTGAGTATCTCCGCTTATGTGGGTTTATGTATGTGGATCTTATCTTGTTTGAGTGGAGAGTGTGTGTGTTGACAACCTGTTTGATGTCTCGCTTATTATTACTTGAGAGGATGGATTCTAATTTGATGATATAGTTACATCTCTCACATACTATATTTATTTGCTTTAGCATCAAGTGGTTGCAAGTAAACATGAGGCAATTGCCCATGTCAATCAGGCTAGCTGGAGAAATGATGGGAAACTGACTGCCCATAATAGTAGTTATTTCTTAAGTACTAGATTGTAGGAGGGCAAATTAGATAATCTGTTGCTCTGGGATTAACAAGGGTGCTTATTCTATAAAAGATCAGGGATGGAAAGTGGGGCAACACTGCTCAGTCCTCAGCGGAGTTACCCACCGAGCAACAGGGAAGCCTGGAAGGGTTTCATTGACTGGTATCTAGGGAAAAAAGTGATTTTTGGTGTTTGCGTCTATACAGGTCACTGCTAACCCCAGGTGTGCTGTGATCAGCTATGTGCAAAAGCAAAGCTTATATACAGGCAAATTTAAAGAGATTTAAACTTGTCTGCCAATAGTAAATTGCACAATGATCCTTCCTCCAGCAATCCCCAGCAGAGAAAGGGCTATATCCACAGTCTTCTGCCACAAGGGTGCAGGGGAGCCCTTCTTAATGTAGGATGTCTGGATTTGAGTTCAAGTGTCTGAAAAACAGACTAAATTCAGCAAGTCTGGATCTAGTCTATGCTAAAAGTAATATTTCAGTGCAAAACAAGTGCAGATAATGTAGCAGGCACAGACAGTGAAAGCAGTCAAAAAGGCACAAATTAATCTGTAAATCAATACAACATAGTTGAATATATATATATATATATATATATATATATATATATATATATATATATATATATATATAAGCAAAAAGTACAAGGCTAGCTGTCCTTGAAGGCTGTTTTAAGCCTAACCAATTTAGCTCAAGGATGAGAATCAATCCTATACTTTGTGTTTATGAGATAAACACTATCACCATTTTGCCAGTCGCCAACCTTCCTTCCAAAGGTGAGAATTCCCTATACTTTGTGTTTATGAGATAAACACTATCACCATTTTGCCAGTCGCCAACCTTCCTTCCAAAGGTGAGAATTCCCTATACTTTGTGTTTATGAGATAAACACTATCACCATTTTGCCAGTCGCCAACCTTCCTT
>NC_056737.1:1016459063-1016549063 GCF_019279795.1 Protopterus annectens
GTAGGGGTTTCCTTTCATCCTACATCCTTTCCCTTGAGAATAATGACCACGCTGCCTGAATTTCATATCCCTTTCATCTCCCTGTCCTTCATTGAGACACACTGCACATACTTAACTTCGAACTGGGACACTAACAGAATGCAGGTTCAGACATGCTAGCAGATAATGTATCACGTTTCAGAGACATAATATCTGTATTAGCTTTTTTGAGATGTTTTCATCTAGCTAAGTGACCTTTTTTTCCACATCTAAAACAGACTATATCTGCAGTTGTTACATTTTGTTTGTTACTGGCATTTGGCATATGTTTTTATTATACACGTAGTTTGTACATCTCTCTGTATAGTTTCATGACATAATCTCTGCACTGTTATAACAAATTTTTCAGCATCCTTAGGGTCAGTTTGACACACCCACTTTCTTAAAGTAGTAGATACAGATGTTTGTCAATGGCTATTATTTCTGTTATTTCTACCATTTTAGTTTAATATGTTGACCTTTAGAGTCTAATTATAAATTATTTATATGAGTTAAGTCACACAAATTGAAGCTTATCATTTTGTTCTGAGAAAACATCTAGCTATAAAACTTTGAGCTTATTTCTTTGAGGTAACACCTGCTTTGGCAAGTAATGCTTTTTTAGCCTTTTTGTATTCCTTATAGCCCCTTCCATGCCCTGGAATGGGGTCAGAAGCTCTCCAATTAACTGGTATGAAAAGGTCCTGGCCTACTCAATCTAGCTTTGTCACGCATGGTTGGCCAGTCACTCAAAGGTGACAAGATGCAGCTGTAGGTCTTTTACTTTGGTTAGTTGTTTTAGTGGTCGAGCTGTGCTTGGCATTGCCATCAACTTATCTGCTACCACCATTTCTTTGGCTGCAACAGTAATGAAATGCAGTAACTGGTCATCCTGGCAAATGGACAAATGCACTTGACCAACAGAAAAAAAAACTCCCAGCACACCACAGGACAGTCTCACTGCTATTGGGGAAAACATGTAACATTCTTGTAGGCTGTGAAAAGTACAGCCTTGGGACTTATGCGTAGAAAAGTGTGCCGAAAAGATGTCCTTTGCAATCTGCTAATGTGTTATACTAAAGAAAACAGAGACCAACAACCTTAGAAAAACAGTATAGTTTATTGTACAAAAACATAAAAATCTAGTTTCTACCCAAATCAAAAGTTTTAAAGAATTTTTAAAACTACTCACCAAGTACCTATTACCTCTTATTCCATGGCTCTCATTAGCTATTGCTTCTTGACTCATGTAACAGGAACAGTTTCTAGCTTCAGCAACGTGTCTTCCTGAAGAACTTCATTCACTTTGCTGTCTCTCTTCCAGCGATGGTGCTTCAGATATCAAATCACCCACCATGAACAGAACATTCATTGCTTCATTAATCAAAACTGTTCTGGCTTATATAGCAAAGTTTTTCTCCCTCTATTCTTAAAGCAACATTACAATTTAAGGAGGTAGAAGCCCTTATCTGACCATTTCAAGAATGCAGACATTCTCTTCTCGTGCCTGCACCTCAGCAGGGACAAAATATTCAAATGACCACCCCATATATCCCCCAGACAATAATATATCCAGAGAGGAAATCCCATGCTGGATTCCTTCTAATATCCAATAGGAAACTAGTACCTTTGGAGATGCAAACAGAACTGCAGCACATAGAATATATTAATCTACACAACACATCACATACAACTTTATAAATCTTCTCAAACTATAACAAGGGCAACTAGATTTAATAAAACTACCAAAAAGAGCCTCTAGCTTAGAATGGATCTGTACCTCTTCTCCAAAAATATTGCCTCTTTTGGAAGCCTCCTGGATGCTCTCAGTGACTGTTTTCCCACATTCGTAGTTAGTCACCAAGTCCATATCCAGAGGAATAACATCTACTAGGTAAGTAATCTAGCTTGTTTCCAAAATGACACATTTTCAACGACATTAAAACAGTTTAACAGGAACTGCCTTAAGTCACTACCTTTGGATGAAGCAGTTACTCAGTTTACTAACTTATTCCTGTCCATGTAGCTCTCAAACCTCCATTAAACATTAAAGAATTCAAAGTTGGCCTGCACCCCGGATGACCAGGAAAACAAAACTATTTATAAGACAAAGAGATAAAGCTAGGAAAACATGGACAATGGGCAAAGCTCAGACTAAACTGCAATATTTTATACATCTCAAAAACCTAGCAAGGAAGCAAATAAGATAGGAGAAAAAGAGACAAGTTTTCACTTCAAGAAATCATCAATATATTCCCAAATCTGTTCTGAGCCATAATGAATAAAAATCTTCTTTACGCAGAACAATGTATCAAACAGACAGTCTTTGTATACAAGTCAATCAGCACTTCATATGGTCAATAGCTCCCTAATCAGATACACTAATAATTCATCCCAGCAGATCTTTCCCCAAACACATAACTCCATGAAATCATTCACCATCCAGTGCGCTGATACCAGCATCATAAAGTTCTTTAACTAAAACTAAAACCAACCCCCCCCCCTCCACCATCTCAATACCTAAAATAGCAGCAGGTGCTGCGTCCATACCAGTCACTACGTCAGTTCAGGAAAATGATGTACCTTCTGTTTGGAAAAAAATCATGCATTTTGCCATTACATAAAGGAGGGACGTCTAGTCTTACTAACAGATACACATACTTCTCCCCATACCATAAGACCTGGTCAAGAATTGACATCTTTCTAATTTCTCAAAGCATTGCTATGTATGAAGTATAGTATAACTCAGAACTTAGATCACTGTCAGATCACTCAAAAATAAATCTAACAATACCACAAACTAAACCTGGAACTGCCACCCTCAAGACTTCAAACTGGACTTTAAACTCAAACCTGCTGAAAAGTGGAGCAATAAATTATAAACTCTCTAATTCAATTAAATGAAAACCTTGCAAAAAATGATGCTCGTCTGGTTATTCAATGGGCAGCCTTTAAAGCCACGGCTAGGGGTACCCTTATTCAAAAAGCATCATTTTACAAAAAGCAAAAAAGAGAAAATATAAGTAACCTAGAGGGTAAACTAAGACAAATTTAACTAAAATTACAAAGAAATCACACTGCTGTTTTTGAGAAACAAATGGTAAGTATACAAAAACTATTAAACAAGATCATAATGCAACAATGTACATTTTCAGAACTAAGATTGCTACACAAATATGCGGAATGGGCTCAGACCCCTTCCAAAATGTTATCAAGACTTATAAATGACAGGAACCCTACATGTAAAATACAAGAAATAAAATATAAAACAAAACCTATAGCTTGGATAATGAAATAACAGGGACTTTTGAAGAAATATTCCAAACCATTTACGGTCCACATGATCATATACATGACAACATGTTCCAAACCTTTGTGGATAACTTAGAATTCCCTCAGATTAATGACTCACAATCTAATAGTCTCAAAAGCCCATTAACAGAACAGGAAGTAAAAAAGGCTATTGAGAGGCTAAAACCTGGGAAAGCTCCTGGCCCTGATGGGTACGTGGCAGAATTCTGTAAACATTTTAAGCAACAGCTAACACCAATACTTTTAAAACTATATAACTCTATAATAGAATTTGACATGTCAGACCTTTATCTGAACAACTCTAAAACAATACTTATCCCCAAACCAAACACAGACTCCACAAATACTAACAACTACAGCACCATAGCTCTGATAAATATAGACTTAAAGATATTTTCAACAATTTTAGCACACAGGATACAGAAAGTAGCTCCACTAATAATTGCACCTGAACACCTAAGCTTTATGAGTCATAGACAAGTATGGGACAACTCAATAACCATAAATGTTCTATCCCACCTATGTGCCAGGGACAAATCCCCAAAATACACTTTATCAGTGGATGCAACAAAAGCATTTAATAGAGTCAATCAAAAATTCCTCCTCTTTATACTTTTTTAATTTGTTTTCCCAAAAGAATACATAAAAATTATCAAAATGCTATACTGTAAAGCAGCTACAACTCTTTATATGAACAAGAAAATATCTAAAAAACAATACAGGCTCTGATCTGACTAGAATAACTCCATAAAAGTTTAATGTAAAGAGCTTTTCGTCTTCCACCTATGGAAGACTTCATCAGAAAAAAGAAAAAAACGTCATACACAGTTTTAAAAGGAAAAACTTCCTCCATACCAGTCAATACATCAGTTCAGGAAAATGATGTACCTTCTGTTTAGATTTATTGATATCAGTAATTTCTTGAAAAGTTCAGATTTACTAATTAAAATTGGGTGAATATTTGTAGTCTTAAGAGTTTCTTGATTAATGAAGGGAATTGTTTTTGGGTTAATTTTAGATCTCATGATGTTTTGATGGCATAATTTAATCCATAATGGACTCCATTCATTACCTATTGGGTCATAGTTAGCTATTTGCATGATGTAACTAGCATTAATAATTTTGTAGTACAATTGAAAATCAGGAAAGCTTATGCCTCCTTTTTCTTTTGGTGGTATTCATTTATTGTAGCTAATTCTTATATGTACCATATAAATGTTGCTAGCTGAATGTTTATCTTGTTGAAGAAGGTAACTGGAATTTTCAAATGGTATAGGAGCTTAGACAGTATCTTTATTTTGACAACTGAGGCTTTTGATAAGGTAGAGAGTTTAAGCTTTTCCCATTTGTTAATGTTACCTACTACATTTGTTGAAGTTTTAGCTATTTTATTATTGAACATATCTGATTGTACTGAAATTATACCTAAATATTTCAGAGTATATTACACTTTAACATTAGTCTCCACAAAATAAAATTCATTATGTCCCAGGGGGTTGATTGGAAATATAATTGATTTATTGAAACTGATTGCATAATTTGATACTAGAGAAAACTCATCAATGGACAATAAGATTTTAATTAAATCTTTGTTGGGATACTGGAAGTAGATATTGAGATGGTCTGCAAAAGCTGTGTATTTTATTTGGGTTTTAGATACTGAAATAAGGTGATGATATGTTCTCTGAGTGATTAGTAGTAATAATGCTTCAATATAGAAAAAAACAAAATGCAAAACTGTACTCTAACATATATGCTTTTCATTCAGTATTTCTTTAACTTTATGTTAGAGTACAGTTTTGCATTTTGTTTTTTCTAAAATTAAAGTTTTAAATAGAAGTTTTAAATGAATGATTTTATTCTCTTAAAACCTAGTTGCCTCGTGGTTTGGGCGTCTTTTCAGGCTTGTTGGCTGTTGGTGAAGCACCCTCCAAGAGGAAAAAACACTGAGAGAAGAGGGGAGCCACTTTTGAGATTTTAAGTATTTTTTCTCTGTTTATTTGCTAAGTTTTTCCTGCATAGCTGCCTAGCTTGAGCATTTTCTGGCTTGTTAAACTTGATTTCTGTATTAGTAGCTGTATTTAGAGCACAACCAAAAGCTGTTTGCTGAATTTCCTGTTTGCACTTAATTTTAAATCGTTTTTTTCTTAAAACTTGCATATTTTCTGTCCTTGACCTAGCACTCTTGTGTGGGGTCATTTACTGCACTGTTATAACTTGATATTACTTGTGAACCTCTGCTATCTCTGTAAAAACAAAAACAAAAAAAAATCTTGCTTTTTTCCCACTTTTCTGAGAGTTAAAAAAGTTCAGTTAGAGGCTTGCTGTTCCTGAACTGTTTGAAAGTTTCTGTGAGGCCATTTTTGCTTGGGCTGAGGGAGGGTCTCTCTGTTGATCAGTGGCAGTGAATAACATTGAGCAGCTTCCCTGCCCCCCGTAGAGGTGGTTACTGACTTGAAACTGTAGTTTTATTGTCCCTTTTGGGTCTATTCCTGCTTCTTTCCAGCCCCTGCTATCAAGCACGCTTTAACGTGCTTTAGCCTTGATTAGCGGAGTTGCCAGTAGAGCAGCATCGGGCAGCGCGGTTAAACAAGGTTAAACTCTTTCTGGCTCCAGAAAGTCTGTTCTTCAATTTTTCCCTTAGAACTGCTCTGTTAGGAACCTAAACAGTTTACACCTACACTAAAAAGTGCAGCACTTGTTCCAAATAGCTTTTTCTTCTCAAAAGCTCAGCACTTGTCTTATAAGCATATCCCTTGTCTTATAAGCATTCTCTTTGCAGGTCAAGCACTCCTATATTATACAAATCTCTCACTAGCAAAACCCCCAGGAGTGCCCACTTCCTGCTAAGCCCACTACTTTTCTGTCTCATACCAACTCATAATTCTTTCTAGCATGTCAAAGGGTCAGATGCTGGCATCCTCTCCTGCCCAGTTGGTGAATCTGGGAATTCTGAGACAATGTTACAATTGCCTCATGTACACGGACAACCCTCTCCTCCTCCCACGTAACACTAACACTTGTGAGAGATGCAGCTATTTAGCCAGACTGGAGGCTGAGCTCTCTCAACTCAGGACTGGCAAGACCAGGCAGGAGGAGAAGGCAACTACACACACCACAATACCAGTCTCACATAACTCAACCACACCACTGAATCAAACACATAAACACACTAAGACATACTGGAGGCTCTGAGTAAAATTTACCTAAACAGCAGAGGACACCAAAGCAGACACCTAAGCAACTGCAAACTCAATACACCACACAAACAACACATAAACAACAAAATCAGTGTGCAAAGCAGTCACTGCCCTTAAGGCCAAATACAACACCAAACATACTTGTCATAGGTGACTCCATAGTCAGACACACTGACGTCCCGCTCACCAGACTGAGTAAGGAGAAGGTCACAGTAAGCTGCCTGTCGGGCGCTAGAATCCGCCACATAATGCAAGCACTCAGGTCTCTCAACAGCAGGTACAAGTACGACTCAGTCATTGTCCATGCTGGTGTCAACGACCTGAGACATACCTCCTTGGACTACATGAAAAGAGACATTGAGGAGCTCTCTGATTATGTAGCCCAGGCAGGTATGACCCTGACCTTGAGCAGTATCCTACCTTCACCTAGAATGATGCCACAATACAGTGATAAGATGATCAGCTTTAATAATTGGCTTAAATTCTGGTGTCATTCAAAGGGGATCCAATGTCTGTCTGCCTGGGATGACATGCTGGACAAGCCACGCTGCTTCGCAAGGGATGGCTTGCACCTGTCACCCCTAGGCTTCCGGATATTGGCAAAGGCTCTTGCCACACCCATAGTGCCTTTTTTAGGCAAGGCTCAAATTCTAAACCTACCACCCTAGAACACAAAAAGGGGAAAAAACTAAGGGTAATGCTGCTCAATGCCAGAAGTCTCAATCTCAAGATGCACGCACTCGAGGCCCTTCTCAGTATGGAGAACATCGATGTCTGTGCTGTGACAGAAACCTGGTTCAAGGCTCCTGAGAGTACCCCAGCACTATCAGGTTTCACCTCATATCATGCGTTCCAGCCCCAAAATCCGGACAACACCAAGAAAGGAGGGGGGTGTCCATATTCATAAAGGACACCCACACCTCAAGGTTGGTGGCAACGCACGATGCATCGGAGACCATCCAGGTGCAATTAACCATAGGCAAGACTGCTCTGCAATTTGTAGCATGTTACAGGCCACCCTCTCAAACTCAGGAACCTCACATGGCCTTCCTGAAAACATTGGAGGGGATAAATGTATCTCCAAACATCATCATACTAGGTGACTTCAACTACCCTAATATAGACTGGGAACACTACTCAAGCCCAAACACTCTAACCCAAAGGTTCCTGGAGTTCATAAACTCAAATGCCATGGAACAACTAGTCACCATCCCCACAAGAGGAGAAAACATACTTGATCTCATCATCACGAACATGGGATCACAATGTTCAACACCGGAAGTATACCCCTCACTGGTGAGATCAGATCATAAACTAATCTCGCTGGAGGTCCTCATCCCGCCCCCACCTGAAATAAAAAAGACCACAGTGAAAAACTTCTCAAAAGCCGACTTCACACTTCTAAAAACTAGTGTGGTCTCCTTTAAGGCCCCTGAGCCAGTGGTAAACATTACTCAAACCGCTGAATCACTTACAAATGCCTTCTACCAGCACCTACAGGACTGCATGGATCAGGCAATCCCAAACAAAACTAAGACTCTTTGTACCAAAGGCAAGCGTCCAGTCTGGTGGACCCCAGCCATAAACAAGCTCTACAACAAAAGGAGGAAGCTACTACAAGATAGAGCAAAATCCTTGAAAGGTAAGACACCTTTGATCATTATAAGTAAAAACTAAGAGCTCTCATAAAATCATCCAAGGCAAATTTTGAGAGAAAAATCGCCAAGGACTCAAAAGACAATCATAAGGCCTTCTTTAGCTATGTTAGAAACCTAGGAGGAAACTCCCAGATATGCTCAGAATTAGTTCAAAATTATGTGAAGATTACTGAACCTACACACATTGCCAACATACTGGCTGACAGGTTCAGTGCAAACTTCTCCCCCCCAAAAGGAGAGATATCTATACCAGAGGATTGTAGCCCCCCAAACATCTCCAACGCCCAGGTGAGAACTGCTCTCTCCAAAGCAAAAAACACAGCATCCATGGGACCGGATGGTGTCCCCGGCTGTGTGCTCCACGAACTCAATGAGGAATTAAACCCGCAGTTAGGACAGTTGTTTAATCTTAGCCTCACCTCAGGATACGTACCCAAGGAGTGGCGCACGGCGACTGTGGTCCCACTTCACAAGGGCGGTGCCTCCACCGACCCTGGAAATTACCGTCCCATTAGCTTGACAAGCCTTATCTGCAAAGCCATGGAGAGGATCATAATGGAACTCATAAATAAAGACATAGGGAACTTGCAGACTTTGGATCCAACCCAGTTTGGCTTTGTCAAAGGCAGATCATGCCTTTTAAACTTGGTTGACTTTTTTTGAGACAGTCACCAAGGCCATTGATGAGGAAAGGCAGTCCATACAGCCTACCTTGACCTGGCAAAGGCCTTCGACACAATACCCCACTCAGGTATCATCGAAAAACTCATCAGCTTGAATGTAAACCCATACATCACAAGATGGGTTGCAAACTGGCTAAGTGACAGAACCCACAGGGTCAGAGTTGCTGGAGCCATGTCAGACTCAAAGCCTGTCACAAGTGGTGTCCCACAGGGCTCAGTCCTGGGTCCACTCTTGTTCGGCATCTACTTTTCTGAAGTACAAGCAAACGCAGGAGGGTTATGGCTGACAAAGTTTGCAGATGACTGCAAACTGGGTGCCATAGTCGAAAACACATCTGACACAGATATCCTTCAGAAGGGCCTCACAGAAATGGATAACTGGTGCCAGAGCCATGGCCTAAAGTTAAATGCCAAGAAATGCATAGTCATACCCTTCGGGAAAAACAAGGTTACCCCTAGCTACCATATAGGTGGCAATCCACTGAGCACAGAAGAAGTCATCAGGGATCTGGGGACCCAGGTTGACAGTAGCCTTTCGTTTGACACTCATGTTGCTAAAGTAGTTAGGAAAACCTTCTACATTGCCCACCTGATCATGAAGGGATTCACATCTAGATCAAGGGAGGTCATCGTCCCCTGTACTCATCACTCATTAAACCTATGATTGAGTACAATGCCCCATTCGAATGTATCTGACCTGACACCTGCAGCAGCTGGAAAGGCCCCAAAAGTTCCTCACCAAAAGGATAAAGGGTCTCAAAAATATGTCTTATGCTGCCCGACTGAAAGAACTCCAGCTCTATTCAGTCTCATACCGCTTGCTCAGAGGTGACCTGTGCCTGACATATAAGGCCATGTCAAACCCAGATTTGATGAATATGCTTCACCTCAAAAATCTAGATCCCTCAGAACCACAAGGGCGGGAGACTTAAACCTTGACACGGTTATTAATAGAACATGCTGGAGGGACAGATTCATCACCCAGAGACTCCCTATGCTGTGGAACAAAATCCCGGTACATGTGAGGCAGAGCACCTCGCTGGCCTTGTTCAAGAGGAATCTTGACCAATGGATGGGAGATCGCAGATATACCCCAGGGATTACTTCAGTGTCACTGCTTGACAGAGGCACAGCAAAATAATAGGCATAGTTTTATTCAAACTAAAGGGGTGGCGAAAGCCAAATAACTATGGGCTAGGCTTATAAATGCCCTTGGGCAGATAGCCTAGTATGAACCTATGAACCTATGAACCTATGAACCTTATCATACACCTGTGCACCTTAACAAATTCAATCCATCTAAGTCACCCTTATCCTACACCTGTACACCTTAACAAAGTCAATCCATCTAAGTCACCCTTATCATACACCTGTGCACCTTAACAAAGTCAATCCATCTAAGTCATCCTTATCATACACCTGTACACCTTAACAAAGTCAGTCCATCTAAGTCACCCTTATCATACACCTGTGCACCTTAACAAAGTCAATCCATCTAAGTCATCCTTATCATACACCTGTACACCTTAACAAAGTCAGTCCATCTAAGTCACCCATATCATACACCTGTACACCTTAACAAAGTCAAGCCATCTAAGTCACCCTTATCATACACCTGTACACCTTAACAAAGTCAATCCTTCTAAGTCATCCTTATCATACACCTATACACCTTAAGAAATTCAATCCACCCTATTGTCCTTTTTGCCCTTATAAAGAGGCTGACATCCTCCACATATTCTGGGGCTGCAAAACAGTTTATAAACTATGATGCTCACTAAGACTTCTCTTAGAGAAATCAGGTTATTCAAAATTCGCTTTGTCCTGGGAGACAGCAGTACTACATATATTCAAAAGTAAGAATAACAGTTTCTCCAAGCACATAACAATAACATTATGCACCTTATTTAAATTTTATATAGCAAAAAACTGGTTGGACAGATCCAAACTATCCTGGTCAGAATACAAGAACATGGCCAAAATACATATTTTGTCTAAGAAGCTTTATACAGAAAGCCAAAAGATCCAAACATATTATCACAACTACTGCAAAGCATTAATTGATATTTTATCATAAATGGCAAACAATGTTAATTACACATAGATAGTAAATACATCTCTGAGCTTAGAGTACTAACACCATTAACTAAGGTGACATTCTTGTACAAACATCACCAACTAAGGTGACATTCTTGTACAAACACCACCAACTAAGGTGACATTCATGTTCTACCAGCACTAAGGTGGCATTCGTGTACTAATACCACTAAGGTGACATTCTTGTTCATATGTGTATAAAGTATAGTAGAGTAGACTGTTAACGTTAGGTAGGTTGGTGTCGTGCCTCCAGCTTGATGCTCATTTGTAACCAGAATATACAAGTGAACTGTTACAATATAACAATGTTCTGACTATGATATTACATAGCATAACTTAATAGTAATCCAAACTGTAATCTTAGCTTGTTTATATTTCTGTAGTAGGAGTGTGTAATACCTAGTTTAAATAACTTGCTAAATGTTAAGCAGGATGTAACACCAACTGGTTCATATGTTTTATGACCTGTTACTCCGTTACTCTTTCTATTTGGCATTCTATATAAAAAAAATACTCAATAAAAAGATATTCAATAAAAAAAGGAGGGACATCTATAGACAACTCTAACTACAGGCTCATTGTCCCCTTATCACATTTACCGAAAATCTTCAAAACATGCATTCATTATCAACATCTTAGACATCTCACTGAAAATCAACTGCTTTCTCCAACTCATCATAGCTTCAACCTACATCACAACTCAACTGCCCTGGGGAGTTTTGTTAATGACATTAACCTTCAAAGACTGTCATTCCTCACTCTTTGTCAATATTTCAAAAGAATTTTATACTGTTTCACATCAAAAGTTGTTACATAGGTTCATAGGTTAGTGCTAGGCTATTGGTCCTAGGGCCTATGCAAGCCTAGCCATAACAATTCCCTGGCTATTTCTTCCCACACTATTTACTTCCCTGGACC
Organism: Protopterus annectens; assembly: GCF_019279795.1. Lineage (NCBI taxonomy): Eukaryota > Metazoa > Chordata > Ceratodontiformes > Protopteridae > Protopterus > Protopterus annectens. Next base: position 1,016,470,950 of record NC_056737.1, read on the forward strand.
CACGTCTAGCAGATTGACTGACGTGATCCCCGATTTGTGGACTCACCTACCCATCCCTACAATGGTTGTGTAGTTACTTTGCCCCATCTATGGACTCAGCTACCCATCCCTACAATGGTTCTGTAGTTACTTCTCCCCATCTATGGACTCACCTAACCATCCCTACAATGATTCTATAGTTACTTCTCCCCCATCTGTGGACTCACCTACCCATCCCGACAATGGATCTATAGATACCTATCCCTATCTGTGGACTCACCTACCCATAGCTACAATGGGTATATAGTTACTTCTCCCCATCTCTAGACTCACCTACCCATCCCTACAATGAATCTATAGTTACTTCTCCCCATTTGTGGACTCACCTACCCATCCCTGCAATAGCTCTATACTTACTCTTTCCCATCTGTGGACTTACCTACCCATTCCTACAATGATTCTATAGTTACTTCTCCACATCTGTGGACTCACCTAGCCATCTCTACCTTGGCTCTATAGTTACTTCTCACTATCTATGAACTCACCTGCCCATCCCTGCCATGGTTCTATGGTTACTTTTCTCCAACTGTGGATGACCTACCCATCCCTACTTTGGCTCTATAGTTACTTCTTCCCATCTATGGACTCACTAACACATCCCTACAATGGATCTATAGTTACCTATCCCCATCTGTGGACTCACCTAACCACTCCTACCATGGCTCTATTATTACTTCTTCCCATCTGTGGACACACTTACCCTTCCCTACAATGGCTCAGTAGTTACTTCTTCCCATCTGTGGACTCACCTACCCATCACTGCAATGGCTCTATAGTTACTTCTCCCTATCTGTGGACTCACCTACCCATACCTATAATGGGTCTACAGTTTCTTCTCCCCATCTGTCGACTCACCTACCCCTCCCTATAGTGATTCTATAGTTACTTCTCCCCATCTGATCACTCACGTAACCAGCCCTACCTTGGCTCTAAAGTTACTTCTCCCCATCTGTGGACTCACCTACCCATCCCTACAATGATTCTATAGTTACTTCTCTGCATTTATGGACTCATCTAACCACCCCTACCTTGGCTCTATATTTACTTCTTCCCATCTGTGGACTCACCTACCCATACTTACAATGGGCCTATAGTTACTTCTCCCCATTTGTGGACTCACCTACCCCTCCCTACAATGATTCTATAGTTACTTCTCCCCATCTGTAGACTCACCTACCCCTCCCTACAATGATTCTATAGTTACTTCTCCCCATCCGTGGACTCACCTACCCATCCCTGCAATGGCTCTATAGTTACTTCTCTGCATCTGTGGACTCACCTAGCCATCCCTACAATGATTCTATAGTTACTTCTCCCCATCTGTGGACTCCCCAATCCATCCCTACAATGGTCATGTAGTTACTCCTCCCCAACTGTGAACTCACCTAACCACCCCAAACTTGGCTCTATAGTTATTTCTCCCCATCTGTGGACTCAGCTACCTTCCCTACAATGACTCTATAGTTCTTCTCCCCATCTGTGGTCTCACCTACCCCTCCCTACAATTGTTCTATAGTTACCTATCCCCATCTGTGGACTCACCTATCCATCCGTACAATGGTTCTATAGTTACCTATCCCCATCTGTGGACTCACCTACCCATACCTACAATAGGTCTATAGTTACTTCTCCCCATCTGTGCACTCACCTACCTATCCCTATAATGGGTCTTTAGTTACTTCCACAAATCTGTGGACTCACCTACCCATCCCTGCAGTGGCTCTATAGTTACTTCTCCCTAACTGTGGACTCAGCTACCCATACCTACAATGGGTCTATAGTTACTTTTCCCCATCTGTGGACTCACCTACCCCTCCCCTACAATTATTCTATAGTTACTTCTCCCAATCTGTGGAATCACCTACCCATCTCTACAATGATTCTGTAGTTACTTCTTCCCATCTGTGGACTCACCTAACCACCCCTACCTTGGCTCTATAGTTACTTTTCCCCATCTGTGGACTCACCTACCCATCTCTACCTTGGCTCTGTGGTTACTTCTTCCCATCTGTGGCTCACCTACCCCTCCCTACAATGGTTCTCTAGTTACTTCTCCCCATCTGTGGACTCACCTACCCATCCCTGCCATTATTCTGTAGTTACGTCTCCCCATCTGTGGACTCACCTACCCATCCCTGCAATGATTCTGTAGTTACTTCTCCCTATCTGTGAACTCACCTACCCCTCCCTACAATGATTCTGTAGTTACTTCTCCACATCTGTGAACTCACCTACCCCTCCCTACAATGGTTCTATAGTTACTTATCCGCATCTGTGGACTCACCTACCCCACCCTACAATGATTCTATAGTTACTTCTCTCCATTTGTGGACTCACCAACCCCTACCTATAATGATTCTATAGTTACTTACCCCATCTGTGGACTCACCTAACCACCCCTATCTTGGCTTTAAAGTTACTTCTCCCTATCTGTGAACTCACCTGTCTCTCCCTACAATGGCTCTATAGTTACCTGTCCTCATCTGTGGGCACACCTGCCCATCCCTACCATGGATCTACAGTTACTTCTTCCCATCTGTGGACTTACCTACCCATCCCTACAATGATTCTATAGTTACTTCCCCCCATCTGTGAACTCACCTACCCATCCCTACAATGGCTCTTAGTTACTTCTCCCCATCTGTAGACTCACCTATTCATCCATACAATGGATCTATAGTTACTTCTCCCCATCTGTGGACTCACCTAACCAACCCTACCTTGGCTCTATAGTTACTTCTTCCCATCTGTGGACTTACCAGCCCATCCCTACCTTGGTTCTATAGTTACTTCTTCCCATCTGTTGACTCACCTACCCATCCATAAAATGATTCTATAGTTACTTCTCCCAATCTGTAAACTCACCAACTCATCCATAGAATGGTTCTATAGTTACTTCTCCCCATCTGCGGACTCACCTAACCACCCCTACCTTGGCTCTATAGTTACTTCTCCCATCTGTGGACTCACCTACCCATCCCTACAATGGCTCTATAGTTACTTCTCCCCATCTGTGGACTCACCTACCCATATCTACAATGGGTCTATAGTAACTTCTCCCCATCTGTGGACTCACCTACTCATCCCTATAATGATTCTATAGTTACTTCTCCCCATCTGTGGACTCACCTACCCATCCCTGCAATGGGTCTATAGTTACTTCTCCCCATCTGTGAACTCACCTAACCACCACTCTCTTGGCTCTCTAGTTACTTCTCCCCATCTGTGGACTCAACTACCCATCCCTACAATGATTATATAGTTACTTCTCCCCATCCGTTGACTCACCAACCCATCACTACACTGGCTCTATAGTTACTTCGCCCCATCTGTGGACTCAACCAACCACCCCTACCTTGGCTCTATAGTTACTTCTTCCCATCTGTGGACTAACCTACCCATCCCTGCCATGAATCTGTAGTTAAGTCTCCCCATCTGTGAACTCACCTACCCATCCTTGCAATGATTATGTAGTTACTTCTCCCTATCTGTGAACTCATCTACCCCTCCCTACAATGATTCTGTAGTTACTTCTCCACATCTGTGAACTCACCTACCCCTCCCTACAATGGTTCTATAGTTACTTATCCACATCTGTGGACTCATCTACCCAACCCTACAATGATTCTATAGTTACTTCTCTCCATCTGTGGACTCACCAACCCCTACCTATAATGATTCTATAGTTACTTCTCCCCATCTGTGGACTCACCTAATCACCCCTACCTTGGCTCTAAAGTTACTTCTCCCTATCTGTGAACTCACTTATCTCTCCCTACAATGGCTCTATAGTTACCTATCCTCATCTGTGGACTCACCTGCCCATCCCTACAATGGGTCTATATTTACTTCTACCCATCAGTGAACTCACCTACTCATCCCTATAATGATTCTATAGTTACTTCTTCCCATCTGTGAACTCACCTACCCATCCCTTCAATGGGTCTACAGTTACTTCTTCCCATCTGTGGACTTACTCACCCATTCCTACAATGATTCTATAGTTACTTCTCCACATTTGTGGACTCACCTAGCCACCCCTACCTTGGCTCTATAGTTACTTCTCACTATCTATGAACTCACCTACCCATCCCTGCCATGGTTCTATGGTTACTTCTCTCCATCTGTGGATGACCTACCCATCCCTACCTTGGCTCTATAGTTACTTCTCCCTATCTATGGACTCACTAACCCATCCCTACAATGGTTCTATAGTTACCTATCCCCATCTGTGGACTCACCGAACCACTCCTACCATGGCTTTATTATTACTTCTTCCCATCTGTGGACACACTTACCCTTCCCTACAATGGCTCTATAGTTACTTCTTCCCATCTGTGGACTCACCTACCCATCACTGCAATGGCTCTATAGTTACTTCTCCCCATCTGTGCACTCACCTACCCATCACCACAATGGTTCTATAGTTAGCTATCCCCATCTGTGGACTCACCTACCCATACCTACAATGAGTATATAGTTACTTCTCCGAATCTGTGGCCTCACCTATCCATCCCTGCAATGGCTCTATAGTTTCCTCTCCTGATCTGTGGACTCACCTACCCATACCTATAATGGGTCTACAATTTCTTCTCCCTATCTGTCGACTCACCTACCCCTCCCTACAATGATTCTATAGTTACTTCTCCCCATCTTATCACTCAGGTAACCACCCCTACCTTGTCTCTAAAGTTACTTCTCCCCATCTGCGGACTCACCTACCCATCCCTACAATGATTCTATAGTTACTTCCCTGCATCTATGGACTCATCTAATCACCCCTACCTTGGCTCTATATTTACTTCTTCCCATCTGTGGACTCACCTACCCATACTTACAATGGGCCTATAGTTACTTCTCCCCATTTGTGGACTCACCTACCCCTCCCTACAATGATTCTATAGTTACTTCTCCCCATATGTAGACTCACCTACCCCTCCCTACAATGATTCTATAGTTACTTCTCCCCATCTGTGGACTCACCTACCGATCCCTGCAATGGCTCTATAGTTACTGCTCTGCATCTGTGGACTCACCTACCCTTCCCTACAATGATTCTATAGTTACTTCTCCCCATCTGTGGACTCCCCTATCCATCCCTACAATGGTCATGTAGTTACTTCTCCCCAACTGTGAACTCACCTAACCACCCCAAACTTGGCTCTATAGTTACTTTTCCCCATCTGTGGACTCAGCTACCTTCCCTACAATGACTCTATAGTTCTTCTCCCCATCTGTGGTCTCACCTACCCCTCCCTACAATAGTCGTATAGTTGTCTATCCCCATCTGTGGACTCACCTATCCATCCGTACAATGGTTCTATAGTTACCTATACAAATCTGTGAACTCACCTACACATACCTGCAATGGGTCTATAGTTACTTCTCCCCATCTGTGGAATCACCTACCTATCCCTATAATGGGTCTATAGTTACTTCCCCAACTCTGTGGACTCACCTACCCATCCCTGCAGTGGCTCTATAGTTACTTCTCCCTATCTGTGGACTCACCTAAAAATAGCTACAATGGGTCTATAGTTACTTTTCCCCATCTGTGGACTCACCTACCCATCCCTACCTTGGCTCTGTGGTTACTTCTTCCCATCTGTGGGCTCACCTACCCCTCCTTACAATGGTTCTCTAGTTACTTCTCCCCATCTGTGGACTCACCTACCCTACCCTGCAATTATTCTGTAGTTACTTCTCCCTATCTGTGAACTCACCTACCCCCCCCTACAATGATTCTGTAGTTACTTCTCCACATCTGCGAACTCACCTACCCCACCCTACAATGATTCTATAGTTACTTCTCTCCATCTGTGGACTCACCAAATCCTACCTATAATGATTCTATAGTTACTTCTCCCCATCTGTGGACTCACCTGACCACCCCTATCTTGTCTCTAAAGCTACTTCTCCCTATCTGTGAACTCACCTATCTCTCCCTACAATGGCTCTATAGTTACCTATCCTCATCTGTGGACTCACCTGCCCATCCCTACCATGGATCTACAGTTACTTCTTCCCATCTGTGGACTTACCTACCCATTCCTACAATGATTCTATAGTTACTTCTCCACATCTGTGGACTCACCTAACCACCCCTACCTTGGCTCTATAGTTACTTCTCACTATCTATGAACTCACCTGCCCATTCCTGCCATGGTTCTATGGTTACTTCTCCTTATCTGTGGACGACCTACCCACCCCTACCTTGGCTCTATAGTTACTTCTTCCCATATGTGGACTCACCTACCCATCCCTGCAATGGCTCTATAGTTACTTCTCCCCATCTATGTACTCATGAACCCATCCCTACAATGGTTCTATAGTTAACTATCCCCATCTGTTTACTCACCTAACCACTCCTACCATGGCTCTATTATTACTTCTTCCCATCTGTGGACGCACTTACCCTTCCCTACAATGGCTCTATAGTTACTTCTTCCAATCTGTGGACTCACCTACCCATCACTGCAATGGCTCTATAGTTACTTTTCCCCATCTGTGTCCTCACCTACCCATCATCACAATGGTTCTATAGTTAGCTATCCCCATCTGTGGACTCACCTACCCATACCTACAATGAGTATATAGTTACTTCTCCAAATATGTGGACTCACCTATCCATCCCTGCAATGGCTCTATAGTTACTTCTCCCTATTTGTGGACTCACCTACTCATACATACAATGGGTCTATAGTTACTTCTCCCCATCTGTGCACTCGCCTACCCATCCCTGCAATGGCTCTATAGTTGCCTCTCCCTATCTGTGGACTCACCTACCCATACCTACAATGGGTCTACAGTTTCTTCTCCCCATCTGTCGACTCACCTACCCCTCCCTACAATGATTCTATAGTTAGTTCTCCCCATCTGATCACTCATGTAACCACCCCTACCCTGGCTCTAAAGTTACTTCTCCCCATCTGCGGAGTCACCTACCCATCCCTACAATGATTCTATAGTTACTTCTCTGCATCTATGGACTTATCTAACCACCCCTACCTTGGCTCTATATTTACTTCTTCCCATCCGTGGACTCACCTACCCATACTTACAATGGGCCTATAGTTACTTCTCCCCATTTGTGGACTCACCTACACCTCCCTACAATGATTCTATAGTTGCTTCTCCCCATCTGTGGACTCACCTACCCATCCCTGCAATGGTTCTATAGTTACTTCTCTGCATCTGTAGACTCACCTACCCACCCCTACAATGATTCTATAGTTACTTCTCCCCATCTGTGGACTCCACTATCCATTCCTACAATGGTCATGTAGTTACTTCTCCCCAACTGTGAACTCACCTAACGACCCCAAACTTGGCTCTATAGTTACTTCTTCCCATCGGTGGACTCAGCTACCCTTCCCTACAATGACTCTATAGTTCTTCTCCCCATCTGTGGTCTCACCTACCACTCCCTACAATAGTTCTATAGTGATCTATCCCTATCTGTGGACTCACCTATCCATCCCTACAATGGTTCTATAGTTACCTATCCCCATCTGTGGACTCTCCTACCCATAACTACAATGGGTCTATAGTTACTTCTCCCCATCTGTGGACTCACCTACCTATCCCTATAATGGGTCTGTAGTTACTTCCCCACATCTGTGGACTCACCTACTCATCCCTGCAGTGGCTCTATAGTTACTTCTCCCTATCTGTGGACTCACCTACCCATACCTGCAATGGGTCTATAGTTACTTTTCCCCATCTGTGGACTCACCTACCCCTCCCTACAATGATTCTATAGTTACTTCTCCAAATCTGTGAACTCACCTACCCATCCTATAATGGTTCTGTAGTTACTTCTCCCCATCTGTGGACTCACCTACCCATCTGTACAATGACTCTATAGTTACTTCTCCCCATCTGTGGACTCACCTATCCATCCCTACAATGGTTGTGTAGTTACTTCTCCCCATCTGTGGACTCACCTACCTATCCCTACAATAGTTGTGTTGTTACTTCTTCCCATCTGTGGACTCACCTACCCATCCCTACAATGGTTCTATAGTTACTTCTTCCCATCTGTGGAATCACCTATCCTTCCCTACAATGGTTGTGTAGTTACTTCTCCCCATCTGTGGACTCACCAACCCATCCCTACAATGATTCTATAGTTACTTCTCCCTATCTGTGGGCTCACCTATCCACCCCTACCTTGGCTCCATAGTTACTTTTCCCCATCTGTGGACTCATCTACTCATCCCTACCTTGACTCTGTGGTTACTTCTTTCCATCTGTGGACTAACCTACCCCTCCCTACAATGGTTCTGTAGTTACTTCTCCCCATCTGTGGACTCACCTACCCATCCCTGCAATGATTCTATTGTTACTTCTCCCCATCTGTGGATCCACCTACCCATGCCTACCTTAGTTCTATAGTTACTTCTCCCCATCTCTGGACTCACCTATCCATCCCTACAATGATTCTATAGTTACTTCTCCCCATCTGTGGACTCACCTACCCATCCCTACAATGATTCTATAGTTACTTCTCCCTATCTGTGGACTCATCTAACCACCCCTACCTTGGCTCTATAGTTACTTCTTCCCATCTGTGGCATTACCTACCCATCCCTACCTTGGCTCTATAGTTACTTCTTCCCATCTGTGGACTCACCTACCCCTCCCTACAATGATTCTGTAGTTACTTCTTCCCATCTTCCCATTAACCACTCCCTAACCTTAAACTAACTAAGGAACAACGCCCCCCATATTATTTTACATAAAGGTAACACTTTTCATAGTTTTCTACCAAATAACCTACTTACCTTTACTGTGAACAGTAGTGGCTGATACTTTTTCAGCTGGTCTCTCACTCTGCTGCTCTATCCCACTCTGATTGCCCTGTGGGCTCACTCCGCTCCCTTATCCTGCCCCCAATTTCCACCCGCTGCAGTACTCCTCCATTTATTCTCCTCCTATAACCCCTCCCTCTCCACCAGCCAATCCTCAAACACCCCTCCTGCTTCACTAGCCAATCCTCAAACACCCCTCCCTCTTCACCAGCCAATCCTCAAAGACTGTTCCTCTACCCCCCCAGCCAACCTATCCTTCACTACTACTCCCCCCTCCCACCTAACTTCATATTACCCTCCCCTTTATTTCACTTCTAATAGGCTTCATCTACCATGCTCACTCCTCCTCTTCACATCCTCACCTCAACATCTATCCTCATCCTTCTTCTGTTACCTCTTTACTATGTCACCTTCTACACAAATATCCATCCACACCCATCTCCACTACCTCCCCACCCCTCCCTCTTGGCCCATTTCCACAACATCTCAGCCTCCTTAATTCCCTCTCATCCTATCCTTCTCTTAAAAGTAAAACTTTTCTCAAACTCCACTAAATACTGCAAACCTAAGCCTATTTTCTACCAGTCACCTTTATCTAATTGTAAACCATACAAACATATTCCCCTTCTCATGTACCTTTGCTTAGCCGGTAACCTTCACCCCAATCCATGACCTAACTTCTCTCCTACAAACCACCCTAACAACTACAAGAAATCCACCAATAAATACATCAACTTCCTCACCATCAATGCCCAAAGTGTGAATAATAAATTAACCCACTTTCACACCTGGCTCAATCACAATTCACCTGACATTGTAGTCATCTCCGAAACCTGGCTAAAACCTCATATAAGTGACTCTGAATTCCTTCCCCCTGGATTTCTATCTCTCCGTTCTGACCGCCAAAATCGAAGAGGTGGTGGTGTAGCCCTAATCTACTCCAACCACTTGTCCGTCACTCCATATCCTAACCCCAGTCCTTCTTTCAATAATGCTGAACTTGTAACTGGCCTACTAAAACTGAACAACCATAAGAGCATCTGTATAATTTCCCTTTATATTCCTTCTGGTAATAACACTAGCATCCTGGAAGACATCCTCTCCTGGACCTCCTCCAACATTAAGCTAGAAACCTACATCATGGGAGATGTAAATATAGACTGGAACAAAATTATTCACCATAATCCCACCATATCAATCAATTTATTTAACTTTACTCAACTTACGAACTCTATTTCTAGGCCTAACAAAAACAACCCCCCAGGCTCTATACTAGACTGGATGCTAGTATCCCATCCTAACAAAGTCCTAAAATCTGGTGTCATTCCTGACCCATTAGGAGACCACCTCCCTGCTTTTATCCATCAGGCTACACCCATTTCCCCACACTCCCACCACTACATTCAGACCCGCAACCTCTCTAACTTTAACCCTACTACTTTCTCTGACTCCCTTAAGCTAACTAACTGGAACCCCTTAAAAACTCTTCCTTTAGATGCAGCTGTTGACTACTTCAATTCTACATTCATAACTGTCCTTACCTCCCTCGCTCCAATAAGAACAAAAAGAGTTAAAACAAAGACCACCCCATGGCTCACCAAAGACACCAAAAAAATTATGCTACAAAGAGATAAAACCTGGAAAGCTTACCTCCAACATAAACAGCCATAAATCTTACTTAAATATAAACAGCTGAGAAACCTAGCCAAAAAACAAGTTATTAAAGACGAAAAGTCTTACTACATCAAACTTCAAGCAAATCACACAAAAAACCCCAAACAGTTCTGGAACTCTATTAATTCTCTCCTTAAGCCTGGTACAAAAAACAACCCTTGCTCTGACACCAGCAAATCTGACCTTGAAATTGCAATAATATTCAATTCTTTCTTTACCTCTTCTATTGCTGAGCTAATCAAGACCTTTACCAACAATAACCCTTCACCTCCTACTGCTCAATCCTCCCCTCCCTCCTCCCACCCCACTTTTGAACTTAAACCCATATCCACCAAACTAATAAAGAAACTTCTCGCTAAACTCAAACCTTGCTCCAATGCCCCTGACAGCATTCCTTCCCCCTTCCTAAAAATAGCCTCTGACAGTATTGCTCTTCCTATCAGCATCCTGATCAATAGATCACTACTTGAATCCTATGTACCCAAACTATGGTGTTCTGCTTTTATTCTTCCACTTCACAAGGGTGGCAAAAATTGTAACACCTCCAATTTCTGTCCCATAGCCATCCTCTCCCCAATCTCCAAAATTCTTGAAAAATGTATCCACTTACAGCTCCTGCCATTCCTTACCAAACACCAACTACTCCCCCCTACCCAACATGGCTTCCGTCCTGGACACAGTACCAACTCCGCCCTTCTCTCCTTCTTACATTCTGTCAGTTTAGCTCGTGACTGTGGTAATAGCGTATCCTCTGTTCTGCTAGATTTATCTAAAGCCTTCGATACCATCTCCCATAGTCACCTACTAAATCATCTGCCTAACCTCAATATCTCCCATAAAACTCTTTCCTGGTTCTCCAGCTACCTTTCTGACAGATCCCAAGCCGTGAAAATGGGGCCAGGCCACCTCCACTTTCCTCCCAACCCCCACTGGAGTACCCCAAGGTTCAATTCTTGGCCCATTGCTATTCAATATCTTTATTAGCAACTTCCACAAAGCCATACCTAATACCAAAATTGTGCAATACGCTGATGATTCCACTTTGATCTGTCATGCCTCTAACCTAAAAGATCTCCAATCAAACTGCTTTCTCTACCACCGAAAATTGGACGCTCCAAAATCACCTCTCACTAAATGCCAACAAAACAAAGATCCTTCTATTCTCTTCCTCAAAATCCTTCCCTATTGACAAAAACTTACTCCAAATCACCAGCCTTAACAACTCCATTATCGAGGTCGTACCCTCCGCCAAACTTCTTGGTGTAACCATTGATGAACACCTAAAATTTAACAATCACATCCAGCTAAATATCAAGAAAACCCACATAAAACTAGGCCTACTTTACAGAAACAATCCCTTCCTCTCTCCTTCCACCAGACTAACTCTCGCCCTACCTACCTACTTCCCTCTCTACTGTATGGTGCTCCTCTGCTCACTAATTTATCTTCCACACTCACCTCCAAACTGGAAGTATGTTGCAATAAAATAGCCAGATTTGCCACGAATGCCAAATCCTCCTCTCATCACTGCACCTCCCTACACTCTCTAAACTGGCTTGAACTCCCCAATCTACTTAACCACCACCAAATCACCACAGCCCACAAATTATTGTTCCAACCTACTAAGTGTCCTGCACTATCCAATATTCTGCAACCTTATAACCCCCTCAGACCCCTTAGATCTACCCACCAAAACTTGATCACCATCCATAAACCCAAGCGCCCTGCTGGGCAGCTTCTGCTATCTTATTCCCTAGCTAAAAAATGGAATGCTCTGCCCTCCACACTGAGGACCTGTGACAACCTTAATAACTTCAAACTCAACTTCATTCTTACCTCTATCTAAACAGGAAATGCAACTGTACTCATCCACCCATTCCTCTTAAGCTCTCCCCACCCTTTACCCAGGCTAACCTTCTTACTTCCCTAACCTCACTTTAAATTAATGATTATATATGTAAACAAACAGCAAAAGCTAGCCACGGTACTATATGCCTGTTTTCACTCCTGAATCTAAACTGTTTATTTTTTTTCTCACTCCTTTGAATGCTACTTGTTGCTTGCAATCCTTAACTTTCTTTGTTATAAATCATGTAATAAAACTTTGTATTGTGGAGCTTTTCTCCCCGAGCCTCCACTGAAAGTATTCTTGTAATTAAATTTTAATGTGTAGCTTTTCTCCCCGAGCCTCCACTAACGTAGGCTCCCTAAGCCCAGTGAACTAAATTGTAAATATTATTTTTTTCTCTTTTCTTCAGAATGCTACCTGTTGTTTGTAATCCTAACTTTCTTTGTAATTAATCATGTAATTTTCTTTGTAATTAATCATGTAATTAAACTTTGTATTGTGGATCTTTTCTTCCCGGGCCTCCACTGAAAACGGGCTCTCCAGGCCCAGTGGACCTCCCCAGTCATCAAACTGGAATAAATAAATAAATAATTAAATAAATCTGTGGACTAACCTACCCCTCCCTACAATGGTTCTGTAGTTACTTCTCCCCATCTGTGGACTCACCTAACCACCCCTACCTTGGCTCTATAGTTACTTCTCCCCATCTGTGGACTCACCTAACCACCCCTACCTTGGCTCTATAGTTACTTCTCCCCGTCTGTGGACTTACCTATCCATCCCTACCTTGGGTCTATAGTTACTTCTTCCCATCTGTGGACTCACCTACCCCTCCCTACAATGGTTCTCTAGTTACTTCTCCCCATCTGTGGACTCACCTACCACTCCCTGCATTGATTCTATAGTTACTTCTCCCCATCTGGGGACTCACCTACCCCTCCCTTCAGTGGTTCTGTAGTTACTTCTTCCCATTTGTGAACTCACCTACCCATCTCTACATTGTTTTATAGTTACTTCTCCCCATCTGTGGACTCACCTACCCATCCCTACCTTGGCTCTTTAGTTACTTCTCCCCATCTGTGGACTCACCTACCCATACCTGAAATGGTTCTGTAGTTACTTCTCCCCATCTGGGGACACACCTACCCCTCCCTACAATGATTCTATAGTTACTTCTCCCCATCTGTGGACTCACCCACCCATCCCTACAATGGTTCTGTAGTTACTACCCCCCAACTGTGGACTCACCTACCCATCCCTACCTTGGGTCCATAATTACTTCTCCCCATCTCTGGACTCACCTACCCATCCCTACAATGGTTCTGTAGGTACTTATCCCTATCTGTGGACTCACCTACCCATACCTGCAATGGTTCTGTAGTTACTTCTACCCATCTGGGGACTCACCTCCCCCCCTACAATGATTCTATAGTTACTTCTCCCCATCTGTGGACTTACCTACCCATCCCTACAGAGATTCTATAGTTACTTCTCCCCATCTGTGGACTCACCTACCTATCCGTACAATGATTCTATAGTTACTTCTCCAGTACAGTAGAACAAGTAAAATGGAAATCTACCTTCTCTTCTTTCTTGCCTGTATCCACTGACATTCCACAAGACTATATTTGGCACTCTTCCATTTAATATTTCCGTGAATTGTCCTTCCACAGAACAGACTATCATTATCCAATACACAGATGAATTTACTCTCATCTGCTCAACCAATAACTTAGGGGAAGTCCAACAACTAACTCAAGAGTCTTTCCCAGTTGTAGAAACATGGCTTGAAAACTCCCAACTTCTCTTATGTCCTAAAAAGAGTAAACTAATACTATTAACACCTAAATCGCCCTTCACTTCAGAAAGCCTTGTTTAATATAATCTCATCCAACAAGACTATAATTAACCTATACCAAGTTACTTGGTGTTATCATCGGTGGCCTTAATCAATTTGATTTCCACTTCCTCATTGATTCAACTAGAAAAAAAAAACATTTGCATTATCTACCTTCTCCCTACTCTACGACTACACCTATACAATTCTAAATCATTTACAGGTCACCCAACAAGGTAAACCAGAACAATGTCATAAGGTAACTAGATTTCATTATCTACCTTCTCCCTACTCTACGACTACACCTATACAATTCTAAATCATTTACAGGTCACCCAACAAGGTAAACCAGAACAATGTCATAAGGTAACTAGATTTTTAGCAAATCACCAGTATAAAACTCATTACCGCATGTCCCTAAAACAGCTCAACTGGACAGAAATCTATGTCAGCCTTTCTTTGTAATAACTAGTTAATGCACATAATCTTATTTGTAAACCAGGCAGATGTCTAATTCAAACAAAAACATCTAGCTTTCCGTATCTAAATCTTCCCTGTGCTGAGGTGATAAGTGACTTATCAGTATATATAAAATAAATAACAGTGCAGGAGAACTCCTTGTATTCAACCCACTTTGCTAAGCTTTGGAATTTCATTCTGATAGCTCTAAGACAATCCCTGCAACTTTAATCTTTTAAAAATCATCTGAAACAGTACCTTTCTGGCTTTTAGTTCTGTAGCTGTTGAACAGCAGCCTGACATGACCTAGATGCAGGCCTCTACATTTTCACACTAAAAGCTGTAATTACTTTCCTTGGGATTGCCACCAGTTCCTAAATCTGTCTCCTGACATACCTATCCTCCATTCTCTTGCTTATCACTGTCCACCTTCATGGCCCCTTTTCAAGCCATGCCTCTGAGAACTCATACAAATATTTGTAACCTTTAGTTGAAGGTGTTAATTCTGATTCTGACCCATTAATGTCCTCGGTAGATATTACAATAATATCACTTCTTATGATTCTGCATTATATGCATTTTTCTTTCAAACACCTGCATTTTATTTAAGTTATCTGTTCTTACTTTCCCTTGTAATTTTGTATTCTTTCTTTATTTATGTTAGAGCTTTTCTGCCCAGGCCTCCACTGAAAAGGGTCAACCTTGGTGTCCAGTTGGACCTTCCCAGTGAACAAAAGCAAAATAAATAAATAATTAAAAAAAATCTTTCTGTTCTTAAAGATCATTTATAGGCTTAATGAACACAGTTCTAACTTTCAAAAGCATGTCTGTTTACACACTTTATATACACACACACACACACACACACACACACACACACACACACACACGCACACGCGCACACGCGCACACACACACACACTCACACGCGACACTTGTTAAAATATTTTCTTTCATTTGGATCCACCATGCTTTACACGTATGTATGTGTATATTCGAGTCTACTTTCATTCATTGAAAACACATTTCACTGAATTTCAATTCACCCTCAAGAAGTCACTGAAAGCTCAAATCACTGAAAACTCATTTCACCGAACCACATTTCACTGAATTTAAGTACTATTGGGCAAAAAAAAATGTATATGCCCTTTTCCCCATTGTAGTGTGATCCTGGAGTTAGTATATATAGTTCGGACAGTGTGGGGGTGTAGCCCCACCCCCACCTAGTTAGCTTTTATATTTATGAATCTTATTTCAAACAACATAAAACCAAAAGTAGGTGGGGGGCTGCACCACCACACCCCCCAGTCCCCCACCCCCAACTATAAGTACTAACTCCAGGATTGCACTACAGTGGGGAAAAGGACATATGCATTTTATTTGCCCAACAGTACTTGCATTCATTGAAATGGGATTTGGTGAACTGAGTTTTCAGTGATTTGAGCTTTCAGTGGTTTGAAATTCAGTAAAAAAGTAGACCTGTACATTTATATGCCGATGTATATGTATGTTAGACTGTCTCATCAAAGATCGATGGACATCAGAAGGGCCATTATTTTCGGCTGAAATTAAAATGAATGAAAACTAAACAAAACAAATTAAAAAAAAACTCAGATATAATTTTTTTTTTTTTTTTGCAGGAGTGTTAGCCACTCTGGTTACTCTCACCCCCTCTTAATTATATATAGCAATTACAAGACTGCACAATAGCGGAGTAAAAGGACAAATACACAGATGTCCCTCTGCTAATTATATATAGCCATTACAAGACTGCACAATAGCAGAGTAAGGGCAAATACACAGATATGCTGCAACACCATCTCATACACAAAGCAGCAGAAAGGCTGAAATATAATTACAAGCAACTTTTACCATTCTAAGCATTCACTTTAAAAATCAGCCGCAAAGCCTGTTCACTTACATATACATATATATGGTTGTACAGCCACAAAGCCTGTTCACTTACATATACATATATATGGTTGTACAGCCACAAAGCCTGTTCACTTACATATACACATATATGGTTGTACAGCCACAAAGCCTGTTCACTTACATATACACATATATGGTTGTACAGCCACAAAGCCTGTTCACTTACATATACACATATATGGTTGTACAGCCACAAAGCCTGTTCACTTACATATACACATATATGGTTGTACAGCCACAAAGCCTGTTCACTTACATATACACATATATGGTTGTACAGCCACAAAGCCTGTTCACTTACATATACACATATATGGTTGTACAGCCACAAAGCCTGTTCACTTACATATACACATATATGGTTGTACAGCCACAAAGCCTGTTCACTTACATATACACATATATGGTTGTACAGCCACAAAGCCTGTTCACTTACATATACACATATATGGTTGTACAGCCACAAAGCCTGTTCACTTACATATACACATATATGGTTGTACAGCCACAAAGCCTGTTCACTTACATATACACATATATGGTTGTACAGCCACAAAGCCTGTTCACTTACATATACACATATATGGTTGTACAGCCACAAAGCCTGTTCACTTACATATACACATATATGGTTGTACAGCCACAAAGCCTGTTCACTTACATATACACATATATGGTTGTACAGCCACAAAGCCTGTTCACTTACATATACACATATATGGTTGTACAGCCACAAAGCCTGTTCACTTACATATACACATATATGGCTGTACAGCCACAAAGCCTGTTCACTTACATATACACATATATGGATGTACAGCCACAAAGCCTGTTCACTTACATATACACATATATGGTTGTACAGCCACAAAGCCTGTTCACTTACATATACACATATATGGTTGTACAGCCACAAAGCCTGTTCACTTACATATACACATATATGGTTGTACAGCCACAAAGCCTGTTCACTTACATATACACATATATGGTTGTACAGCCACAAAGCCTGTTCACTTACATATACACATATATGGTTGTACAGCCACAAAGCCTGTTCACTTACATATACACATATATGGTTGTACAGCCACAAAGCCTGTTCACTTACATATACACATATATGGTTGTACAGCCACAAAGCCTGTTCACTTACATATACACATATATGGTTGTACAGCCACAAAGCCTGTTCACTTACATATACACATATATGGTTGTACAGCCACAAAGCCTGTTCACTTACATATACACATATATGGTTGTACAGCCACAAAGCCTGTTCACTTACATATACACATATATGGTTGTACAGCCACAAAGCTTGTTCACTTACATATACATATATATGGTTGTACAGCCACAAAGCCTGTTCACTTACATATACACATATATGGTTGTACAGCCACAAAGCCTGTTCACTTACATATACACATATATGGTTGTACAGCCACAAAGCCTGTTCACTTACATATACACATATATGGTTGTACAGCCACAAAGCCTGTTCACTTACATATACACATATATGGTTGTACAGCCACAACGCCTGTTCACTTACATATACACATATATGGTTGTACTACATTTTGTTGTTTGGTCAACAAAGTATAATGCATGTTAGATTGGGCAGCCGGCAGATTTATTTAATGGTGATTTGGTTGACTCTCTTTGATGACAAAGGTAAATGGTAATACATTTCAGGTGGCAGAGTGTGTGTGTGTGTGTGTGTGTGTGTGTGTGTGTGTGTGTGTGTGTGTGTGTGTGTGTGTGTGTGTGTGTGTGTGTGTGTGTGTGTGTGTGTGCATGTGTGCGTGTGTGTGTGAGAGAGAGTCAACGTGGGTTATGTCTAGAGTGGTTTTAGTTAAGAGGTTAGATTTAGGGCTATATGTAAGTCTGTGTGTGTATTTCATAGTTAGAGGAAGGGTTTGCTAAGGGGATAGCGTTAGTGTATATGTCAGTGGTTGTGGGTTAAGGTTAGTGTGTGTCAGGTAAAAGGATACATTTAATACATGTGAGTATTATCACATTAGAATTAGGGTTAACTTAAAGGATTAATGAATGGTTGCATGTGTGGTGAGTGTCAGAGCTGTCTTAAATAATGGTATTGCTAGGGAAAGAGTTTTTCTAAGGTACTATCAATAGGTAGGTTAGGATTATCATGCACTACTAAGGTAGAATGGGAGGCTGAAGACAGATTTTAGAAAAATGAAACAAGAAGCCTGTTATTATAATGGGCAAAAGATCTAAAACCTATTAATAGCTGAGTTATTTTTCAGTAGTATTTTATCCAGTGTTTGTTGTTTTTTTATGGTTTTTGTTTTTAAGGAAAAGAAAATGTGTTTCTTTTTTCAATCTACGTTTTGGGTAATGGTGATTTTGGTCAACATGTTATGGTCAGTTATTTGATTGTTGTCCATTCAGCATGTTGAACATTCATGATATAATCATACATAGAAATACAGATACACGGATAGATACACAGACAGATACACAGATAGATACACAGATAGATACACGGACAGATACACAGATAGATACACAGATAGATACACAGATAGATACACAGATAGATACACGGATAGATACACGGACAGATACACAGATAGATACACAGATAGATACACAGATAGATACACAGATAGATACACGGACAGATACACAGATAGAATCACAGATAGATACACAGATAGATACATAGATAGATACACGGATAGATACACAGATAGATACACAGATAGATACACAGATAGATACACGGACAGATACACAGATAGATACACAGATAGATACACGGACAGATACACAGATAGATACACAGATAGATACACAGATAGATACACGGATAGATACACGGACAGATACACGGATAGATACACAGATAGATACACGGATAGATACACAGATAGATACACAGATAGATACACGGACAGATACACAGATAGATACACAGATAGATACACAGATAGATACACGGACAGATACACAGATAGATACACAGATAGATACACAGATAGATACACGGATAGATACACAGATAGATACACAGATAGATACACAGATAGATACACAGATAGATACACGGACAGATACACAGATAGATACACAGATAGATACACAGATAGATACACAGATAGATACACGGATAGATACACAGATAGATACACGGATAGATACACAGATAGATACACAGATAGATACACAGATAGATACACAGATAGATACACGGACAGATACACAGATAGATACACAGATAGATACACAGATAGATACACAGATAGATACACGGACAGATACACAGATAGATACACAGATAGATACACGGATAGATACACGGACAGATACACAGATAGATACCCAGATAGATACACAGATAGATACACGGATAGATACACGGACAGATACACAGATAGATACACAGATAGATACACAGATAGATACACGGACAGATACACGGACAGATACACAGATAGATACACAGATAGATACACGGATAGTTACACGGATAGATACACGGATAGATACACAGATAGATACACAGATAGATACATGGACAGATACACAGATAGATACATGGATAGATACACGGATAGATACACGGACAGATACACGGATAGATACACAGATAGATACACAGATAGATACACGGATAGATACACGGATAGATACACAGATAGATACACGGATAGATACACAGATAGATACACGGATAGATACACGGATAGATACACAGATAGATACACAGATAGATACACGGATAGATACACAGATAGATACACGGATAGAAACACGGATAGATACACAGATAGATACACGGATAGATACACAGATAGATACACAGATAGATACACGGATAGATACACGGATAGATACACAGATAGATACACAGATAGATACACGGATAGATACACAGATAGATACATGGATAGATACACGGATAGATACACAGATAGATACACGGATAGATACACGGATAGATACACGGATAGATACACAGATAGATACACAGATAGATACACAGATAGATACACGGATAGATGCACAGATAGATACACAGATAGATACACGGATAGATACACAGATAGATACACGGATAGATACATGGATAGATACACAGATAGATACACAGATAGATACACAGATAGATACACGGATAGATACACAGATAGATACACAGATAGATACACAGATAGATACACGGATAGATACACAGATAGATACACAGATAGATACACGGATAGATACACAGATAGATACACAGATAGATACACGGATAGATACAGAGATAGATACACGGATAGATACACAGTTAGATACACGGATAGATACACGGATAGATACACAGATAGATACACAGATAGATACACGGATAGATACACGGATAGATACACAGATAGATACACGGATAGATACACAGATAGATACACGGATAGATACACGGATAGATACACAGATAGATACATGGATAGATACACGGATAGATACACAGATAGATACACAGATAGATGCACAGATAGATACACGGATAGATACACGGACAGATACACAGATAGATACACAGATAGATACACAGATAGATACACGGATAGATACACGGATAGATACACAGATAGACAGACCTAAGATTACACTAGCTGAAATTAGGTTAGCATTATGTGATGTTTATCATCAAAACAAAATAAGTACAAATGACTCAAGAGTAAAGTAAATAGTAGTATAAACAATGTTTGCAACCCAAAACATGTTTGTAACCCAGAACACGTACATAGTGTAATAAACAATGTCTGTAACCCAAAACATATATATAGCTGTATAAACAATTGTGACCCAAAACATGTACATAGGGGTATAAACAATGTTTGTGACACAAAACATGTACATAGTGGTATAAACAATGTTTGTGACCTGAAATGTGCACATAGCAGTATAAACAATGTTTGCAACCCAAAACACATACATAGTGTAATAAACAATGTCTGTAGCCCAAAACATATACATAGCTGTATAAACAATGTTTGTGACCCAAAACATGTACATAGCGGTATAAACAATGTTTGTGACCCAAAACATGTACATAGTGGTATAAACAATGAGCCAGATTCACGATGGCTTGCACGGAGTGTAGGAGTAGAGTAAGACTCCATGCAGCCATCATGTCCGATGAGCGATCCAGGAACAGCCTGTGGGGGCATGTAAGAGAGCTCCTAAAATGTCTCCTACACGGACAGGGCTGGGATATGCAAATTACCTCACTTGCAGCCGAAAGGCATGCAAATGAGGTAAATGTGTGATCCAGGAAGCACAAACCTGTCCGAGTAGGAGCTGTGTTAGTTGCAGAAATGTACTCAGTTGACAACTGAGTATCGTTCTGCAAATAGCACAACAGAGCCTTGTCAGCTCCAAATAAAGGTTGCATATGGTTGAGGAAGCATGCCAATGGCCAAATATACGGCCATTGGAAATGTTCCCAGATGCAAAATTAAAATAAAAATTATTTTTTTTTCGGTGATTTCAGATGTTTAAGCATAGCGCAGCGCCGCGCAAACGGGGTGAACTATAAAAACCATAAAATAAGAAAATAAAAGCCACAAATGTGAAACTTATGAAAATTGTTAAATTACAATGTAAGGGAATAGCAGGCTGAAGACAACATGGCCACTGAGTAGGGGTTGCTAAGGGGAGAAGCCCAGTCTAAGACATGTATCCAAGCATTAGTAGGCAATCCTATGTAAATGAGTGTTAGCATAGTGAATCACACTTTTACATAGCAAATGAGCACAGTCAGTGGAGTGTAGGAGTAGGATATGGGGAGTAACAGAGTAGGAGATAGGTGACATCACAAGGGGGGTATGTATGAAAGTAGTGAAGCTCATTGGAGCAGAGTGGCATGTGTTAGCTGTCAGTTATACATCATGGAAAGAGGTGTGTCAACAGGTAGGCCAGGGAAAGCCAAGAAATGGAAGGTGTATACTGTGGATAACACCAAAGTTTCTTGCTGAGCGGGTATGCGCATGTGTGCGTGCCTGTAAACTCGAGTAAGACAGAGTGCACGCGTGGAAGCGTGAGTGCGCGCGTTTAAGCCGGAGTAAGCATGTATAAGGCTGTTTACAGACCTGTAAGTGCGTTTGCATTTGTGTGCGCGTGTTTTAACCCGAATAAGCAAGTATTAGTCTGTCTAAGTATGTGTGCGCACGTGTGAGCTGCTGTGAGTGTGTTTACGCTTTTATGCGCGTCACTCCCCCCTGAGGAAACAGAAAGGAAAAAGGAAGCACAACAAATAGTAGGAAGCTACCAGGGAATACTAGTAGAGCTAGCAGGTGCAAACAATCAGAATCAAGCAATTACACAGGCAGAACACTAGCCCAGCCCAGCACTTAAAACTCTGCAAACAACAGTGCAGTTTGTTTCTCTCAAGAGACACTGCAACACTGGAGTAAGCTAATAGAAGTGAAAACTGAAAAAGCTTCACTCAGACAAAAAATGCTAGGGGCTGCCATTGCTGTTATAAGGCAACATATGCAACATGCTGAGGGTGGTGACAATGCAAATGCTGCCAGACAACCCACAGTGAAGAGATGGAGAAGAGTGTACAGGCCCAGGGTCACCTACCAGGGGTTACATGAGCTGGAGATAGTGGAGCGCTATAGAGTGGACAGAGACCTCCTGCAGCAAATTGTTGAGCTGTGCAGGCCACGCCTCACACACAGAAACAACAGAGGGGAACCCATCCCAGTGGAAACCAAGGTATGTGTTGGCCTAAGAGTACTAGCAACATGTACCTTCCAGAGACCAACTGGTGATATGATGGGGATATCACAGGCATCAGCATCCAGGGTACTGCACCATTTCCTGGATGCCATGTCAGCACATGTTGGCGATCATGTATATTTCTGCAATTCCCATGAGGTATTGGCCAGCAATATGCATCTCTTCCAGCAAATAGCAGAATACCCTGAGGTAGTGGGTGCAATAGACTGCACGCATATATGCATCAAAGCACCAGCTGGTGAGTGTGGTAGGGCCTACATTAACCGCAAGGATTTCCCACCATCATCTGCCAGGTCGTGTGTGATGCCCAAGGCATAATAATGAATGTGTGTGCTGGCTGCCCTGGAAGCTACCATGATTCCCATATCTGGCATCTGATGCAGCTGTACCAGACATTTGCCAATGGGGACATCCCACATGGTCACCTAGTGGGGGATGCTGGCTATGCACTGGAGACGTGGCTGATGACACCCATCAGAAATGCACACACACCTGAACAGGAACGCCATAATGAGGCACACGCACAAACATGAAATGTAATCGAGCATGTGTTTGGGTTGCTCAAGTCACGGTTCCTGTGCCTGGACACATCTGGTGGAGCCTTGCAATACTCACCAACTACATGTACCCAAATTGTCATGGTATGTGCCATGCTACATAATATGATTCTGCGAAAACAGCTGCAGCAGGACCAGCATAGGCCTGGACCAAACAGCCCCCCACCATTGCCAAGGCCATCACAGGCAGAGCGTGACTCGGAGGAGGAACAACCTGAGCCTGCCCCAGTAGGCAGAAGGAGGCGTGCCCAGTATGCCTTGGCCTTGGCAAAGAGGCAATGCATAGCACATACACTGGCTCAGTAGGAACCCTGGAAATGATACCTCTCTCTGACTCCCACATATAGTGAAAGGGATGCCTAAGTTGACAGAACCTGCTTTCAAACATGTGCAGGGAGTGTAGTATGTGCATCCAACATTGGCAGCCCAGCAGCACCACCTGAGGCATGACTGCCATGTATTAAGCAATGTAAGGTAGTGCTAAACAGCATTTACCACCATGTAGTATATGCAAACTTGATGACCTTGAGTATCATCCTACCCTGACCAAGCATGATGCCACAATATGAAGACAAGATGATCAATTACAACAATTGGCTTAAGTATTGGTGTCAGTGAAAGGGGATCCAATGCCTGTCAGCCTGGGATGACATGCTTGACAAGACATGATGCTTCGCTAGGGATGGCTTTCACCTGTCACCTGTGGCCTTTTGGATATTGCCAAATGGTCTTGTCACCCCCATAGTGCCGTTTTCAGATAAGGCTCAAAAGACAAACCCACCTCCATAGGTATCACAAGGGATAAGAAACTAGAAGTAATGCTACTCAATTCCAGAAATCTAAACCGCAAGATGAATGCACTCCAAACTCTCCTCAACATGGAAAATGTTGATATCTGTGCAGTAACAGAAACCTGGTTCAAGGCTCCCAAGAGCACCCTAGCACTAACAGGTTACATCTCATACCATGCTTTACAGCCACAAAACATGGAAAAAACTACAAAAGGAGGGGGAGTATCAATATTTGTCAAAGATACCAACACACCCAGGTTGGTGGCACAGCATGAAGCATCAGAGACTATCCATCAGCAACTAACAGTGTGTAAAACTGCCATCCAGTTCATAGCCTGCTACAGACAACCCTCCTAAACCCAGGAACCCCACTTGGCCGACTGGAGAACACATGAAAATATGAAGGTCTCCCCAAACACCATTATATTGGGCAACTTCAACTACCCAAACATAGGCTGGGAGCATTACTCTAGCTCCAACACCCTAGCCCAAAGGTTCCTAGAATTTATAAACTCAAATGCTATGGAACAATTTGCTACCACTCCCACAAGAGGGGAAAACATACTGGACCTGATCATCACCAACATGGGGACTCTATGCCCAAGACCAGAAGTGTATCCCTCACTGGTAAGATCAGACCATAGAGTAATCTCACTGGATATTCACATCCTGACCCCAGCCCATGGCCAGAAAACTACAGTGAAAAATTTTCACTAAAGCAAATGTCACACTCCTCCAAACCAAGGTGGAATCCTTCACAGCCCCATGTGCCTGTGGAAAATATGGCCCAGACCTCAGAACCCTTTATAAATGCATTCTATGAACACCTGCAGGAATGCATGGATCATGCAATCCCAAATAAAACCAAGACCCAATCCTCCAAAGGCAGGCATCCTGTTTGGTGGACCCCAGCCATGAACAAACCATACAACACAAGGAGGAAGCTACTATATGATAGAGCAAAATCCCAAAAAGGGAAGGCATCTCTGATCAGTATTATTAAAAACCTACGGCCACACATAAAATTGTCTAAGGCCATCTTTGAGATAAAAATTGTACAGGACGGTAAGGATAATCACAAGGCTTTCTTTAGTTATGGTTGGAACCTGGGTGGGAATTCCCGGATATGCTCAGAATTAGTCCAAAATGACAAACAATACACCAAATCCACAGACATTGCCAATATCCAAGCTGACAGGGTCAGTGCAAACTCCCCCCCCCTTACCAAAAGGGCAAATATCTATCCCAGCAGAGTGCTGGCCCCCTGACATCTCAGATACTCAGGTAACAGCCAGCCTCTCCAAAGCAAAACACACAGCATCAATGGGATCAGACGGTGTCCTGGGCTGTGTCCAACATGAACCCCAAGAAGAATTGAACACAAACATAAAACCACTGTTCAATCTCAGCCTTACCACAGGATATGTACCCAAAGAGCAGTGTCCAGCAACAGTGGTCCCTCTCCAGAAAGGTGGTGCCTTAATGGATACTGCTAACTATCGCCCCAGAAGCCTGACTAGCTTGGTCTGCAAAGCTATGGAAAGGATCATCATGGACCTCAGAAATAAAGATATTGGGGACCTACAGACACTGGATCCTACCCAGTTTGGCTTTGTTAAGGGCAGATCCTGCCTCTTAAACCTGGTTGAGTCATTTGAAACTGTCACCAAGGCCATTGATGAGGGGAAGGTGGTCCACACAGCCTACCTGGACCTCACAAAAGCCTTCCATACAATACCCCACTTGGTCATTATAGATAAGCTCACCAACTTCGATATAAACCCCTATATTACTAGATGGGTTGCAAACTGGCTCAAAGACAGAACCCACATGGTCAGAAATGCTGGAGCCATGTTAGACCCCAAACCAGCTACAACTGGCATCCCACAAGGCTCAGTCCTGGGACCTCCCTTGTTTGGTATATATTTCTCGGAGGTACAGGCCACCACAGAAAGACTGTGGCTGAACAAGTTTGCAGATGACTGCAAACTGGGTGCCATAATCGACCCTCCAGTTGACACAAGCATCCTACAAAAGGGCCTCGTAGAAACAGACAACAAGTGCCAGAGACATGTCCTCAAGCTAAATGTAAAAAAGTGTATAGTCATCCCCTTTGGCAAAAACTAAGAGCCCACAAATTACCACATAGGTGGTAACCCATTAAGTATGGAAGAAGTGATAAGGGACCTGGGGACCCAAGTTAATAGCAATCTCTCATTTGACAACCACGTGGCCAAAGTGTTTAGAAAAACATTTCATATAGCTCACCTAATCATGAAGGTATTCACATCTAGATCAGGGGAGGTCATTGTGCCTCTGTACTCATCCCTCATCAGGCCCATAATTGAGTACAATGCCCCTTGTGGGATGTACCTTATCAGACACCTGCAGCAGCTGGAAAGACCACAAAAGTACCTCACCAGGAGGATCAAAGGGCTCAAACAGATGCCTTTTGCTGCCTGGTTAAAGAAACTGAAGCTCCACTCAGTGGCATGCCGCGTGCCCAGAGGCAATCTGTGCCTGATGTATAAAGCCATGTCCAACCTGGAATCAATGGACATGCTGCACCTCGGAAAATCTGAATCCCATCAAGCTATGTGCTCAAGAGATCTGAACTTCAGGACTGAAATAAATAGGACATGCTGGAGTGACAGATTCATAACCCAGAGGCTCCCTCCACTCTTGAGTAAACTCCCACTCCAGGTTAGCCAGAGTCCCTCATTGACTCTCTTCAAGAGGAATCTTGATGAGTGGATGGGAGATTGTAGGTTTACCCTGGGTATCACTTCTATGTCACTGTTACACAGAGGCACAGTATACTAACCTTGAAAAATGTCATGGCAAATTCCACTTAAAATGTGTGTTGAAAGCCAAACACACTCTGGCTAGGATAATAAATGCCCTAGGGCAGATAGCCTAGTATGAACCTATGAACAGAATCACACACACCAACTAGTACAACTGTGGTCAATGTGGAGTAATGTTTGGCAATGTCCACCCAAGCTGGTGAATACACAGCAATGTTAGACAAGCCTGGTTTAAGTAGGCCATAGCTGAACAAAATGCAACATGCTCATAGTTGCCCAACCAGCCTTTAATCAGTCTGGTCTGCTCAGTATGAACATTTAAAGCAGTGATGGGACTCAAACCCATGATACAGTGCACCATAGTGAAAGTACTGGACCACTACAACATGACAGTATTACAGTGTTCAGCCAGTATAAAAGAATGTTGACAAGTCTTTGCAAACTATCCCATGGAAACCCTGAAGGCACAGCATAATCCCTGTTGAGTTATGACACAAAGGAGTCTGGCAGTAAGAACACAACATGACTTCCAACACACACAGTTTAAATGTCAATATTGGTCATGTTCACACACAACCACAAATGTAGTGGACTTCAGATCACAACATATGGAAAGGTCACACTGGGCATGCTCACACACTTGGATAAATGAGACATATGTCAGGCAACAAACCATGGAAAGCCTGAATTGGGCATGCTCACACACTTAGGCCATGTCTGAGTATAGCAGTCGGCCACACATCTGGCAGTTGTATGTGTTAAGCCAGGAACCTCCCACAATCCAGCAATCCACCCTGTGCACACAGTTAAATGACAGCAGACACATATATTAATATACTGGAACCCTGTCATGATCAAACATGTTACGCAGATACACAAGTTGTTCATAGAAACCAGGAAAGCTACGGCAATAAAGACCTGCAAACAGTATCAGCAACAAATATTGTGCATCCTGAACATAAACATAGTAAAATGAACAAAAGGCTTCCACCACAACGAAAAGTTCACTGAGAAGTTCTGTTAAAATGTAGGCTTTAATAAAATGAAGAAATAAAAAGCACAAATTGTGCTGTTCAAGTTGCAGGTCAAACAGGATAAGCGCTTTCCCATGGATCTGAAGAAGGTTTTTTAACTGAAAGTGCTTATCCTGTTTGACCTGCAACTTGAACAGCACAATTTCTGCTTTTTATTTCTTCATTTTATTAAAGCCTACATTTAACAAAACTTCTCAGTGAACTTTTCGTTGTGGTGGAAGCCTTTTTTTCATTTTACTATTTTTGCCTATTAAGGCTTCCTCTGGAGGTGGTTTTTGGTTTGGTTGTTTGAACATAAACATAGGTGCAGAGGTCAATACTAGGCTGTCTGTCCTAGGGAATTCATAATCCTAGGCAGAGTGTATTTGGCGTCTGCCTTCCCAGTAGAGTAGCCTACTGTGCCTCTGTAAAGTAGGTCATAGAAGGCACCCTTTAAGGTAGTTTGTTGTGCCTCTGTCAAGCAGGGACACAGTGGAGATCCCAGGGGTGAATTTGCAAGTTCCCATCCATGCGGATGGATTTTGCTGGAAGAGGGTTGGCGAGGGGCTATATCTAACTCTAATTGGGATTCAATTCCAGAGTGAGGGGAGCCTCTGGGTAATGAATCTGTCCCTGCAGCATGGCCTATTTAGTTTTGTGGTGAGGTTTAAGTCCCTGGAGTGTGTAGCTCTAAGGGTCTTGGATGTTATGAGGTGGAGCATGTCCATTACTTCAGGGTTTGACATGGCTGTGTACGTCAGGCATAGATTACCTCTGAGTAGGCATTAAGCAACTGAGTAGAGCTGGAGATCCTTTAGTTGAGCTGCATAGGACATCTGTGTGTAGCCCATGATCCTCTTGGGGAGGTACTGTTGTGGTCACTGTAGTCGCTGCAGGTGTTGGATAAGGTACACCCCAAAAGGGGCATTGTAGTCAAACATGGGCCTGATGAGTGACTAGTAGAGGGCCACAATGACCTCCCATGATCTACATGCAAACCCCCATGTGATAAGAAGGGCTATATAAAGGTCTTTGCAATGACTCTGTCAATGTGATTAGCAAAGGAGAGGTTACGATCTATGTTGGTCGCCAAATCTGTACATACATATTCTGTACTTAATGGATTACCACGTATGTGGTAATTTGTGTGCACCTTGTTTTCCCCAAAAGGGATGACTATGCATGTCTTAGTATTTAGCACAAGGCCATGGCTCTGGCAACAAGCATCCATCTCTGTAAGACCCTTATGGAGGAAGCATGTGTCAGCTGCAGTGTCGTTTATGGCCCGCGGTTAGCAGTCATCTGTGACGTTTGTTAGACATAATCCCCCATGTTAGTCTGAACCTCAGAGAAATACATACCGAACAGGACAGGTCCCACAACTGAGCCCAGTGAGACACCAGTTGTAACTGGTCTGGAGTTGGACATGGCACCTGCAATTCTGACCTTGTGGGTTCCATCCCTGAGGCAGATAGCAACACATCTAGTGATATAGGGGTTGATATTTAAGCTGGTAAGCATATGTATGATGCCTGAGTGGGGTATTTTGTTGCAGGCTTCTGCAAGGTACAGGTAGACTGTGTGAACTACCTTGCTCTCATCCATGACTTCAGTAACCATTTCAAAGATATGAACTATATGTAAGAGGCAAGATCTGCCCCTAACAAAGCCGGATTGTGTATGATCCACTGTCTGGAGGCTCACAATGTTTTTGATTATGACTTCCATGATAATACGCTCCATAGCTGTTTCTACCACACTAGTCAGGCTTATGGGGTGATAGTTCCTGTGGTCCGTTGTGGCACCACCTTTGTGGAGTGGGAGCACTGTATGTGTATGCCATTCTCAGGGTACATATCTTGTAGTAAGGCTAAGTTGGAACAGTGACTTAATGTGAGTGTTCAGTTCTACTCAGAGCTCATGTAGGGCACAGCCTGGGACACCGTCCAGTCCCAAATATATGCTATGTTATTTGCTGTGGAGAGGACACCTTTCACCTGTGCATCTGTGATGTCAGGGAGGTTACATTTTTTTGGGATGGGCATCTGTACCCTTGGGGGGTACGGGGGGGGACGTTTGTGCAGACTCTGTCTGCCAGGGTGTAGGCTATGTCTGTAGGTTTGGCATATTTTGTGCTGTTATGCAACAATTCAGAGCATATCTGGGTATTTCCACACATATTCCTGACATAACTAAAGAAGGCCTTGTGATTATCTGTAGTGTCTGGTCAATTTCACTGTCAAAACTTGCAAGTGATGATTATATGAGGAATTGAAGTATCTTGCCAATACTGTTCAGAGATGTCCTCCCTCTGTGGGATAATGCTCTGTTATGTAGTAGCTTCCTCCTTCTGTTGTACAGCTTACATATGGCCGTGGTCAACCAGACAGGTCTCCTGTTTTGGAGGAGTCATGGTTTTATTTGGGATAGCATGATCAATGCATACCTGCAGGTGCTCATAGAATGCGTTTGTAATGGATGCTGCAGATTGGGCTGTATTATCCCCCAGCACGGGGCCTTTGAAGTATTCCACCCCAGTCTTCACAAGTGCAAAGTCTGCTTTGGAGAAATTCTTTACAGTGATTTCCTTGGCTAGGGGTGGGGACAGGATATGGATGTCCAGGGGAAAGTTGTTTATGATCTGATCTTAACAATGAGGGTTCTACCTCTGGTGTGGAACATAGAGTCCCCATGTTGGTGATGATCAGGTCCAATATGTATTCCCCCTTGTGGCTGTGGTGACTGGTTGTGCCATAGCACATGGATTCACAAATTGTAGTGGCTGTAGGGTGATATTGTTGAGGCATGAGTAGTATCCCCAGTCAATATTCGTGTACCTGAAGTCAACCACTATAATGGTGTGTGTGAAGACCTTCATATCCTACACTGTTCCCAGGAAAGCCGAGTGTGGTTCCTGGGTATGGAGGGGGGGTCTGAACTACACACCAAACCAAAAGGCAGTTTTGCACAATGGTAGTTGTATATGTATGGCCTGTCATGCTTAGTGCAGTGGTACCAACCCAGAGGTGTGTGTATCTGTGATGTATATGGATACATCCTCTAGTTGTGTTGTGTTACAAGTCCTGTGGTCATGAAGCATGGTATAGAACATAACCTGGCAGTGCCAGTGTGCATATGTGACCCTGAACTAGGTGTCTGTTAATGCACAGATATTGTTATCCCCCATACTGAGGGATAGTAAAAGATGTACATTCCTCTTTGGAAAGACTGATGATGTCAGCACCCTATAAATACAGCAGGAGAAGGGAGACCATCCAGTAATGCGAATAGTGTGCTGCGCTAATGCATCTCTCTCATGTATCATAACATAGTTAGGTAGGGGTTTGAATCCTACAAATGCCATTTGTGTGTTTGTCAATGTGTTGTGTGTTTTGCTTTTATTATTGTATGACATATTATTATGACAGAAAATTCAATGCACACATCAGGTATGTGTGTGCCACATACAGATATGTACCTGTGACCTTTAATAGTTCCTATTGCAGGGGGGTGTGTATGTATGCAATTCTCTGTGAAAGGAATGGCCTTTTTGAAGACTGGGATAACACACTAAAAGATGTACATTCCTCTTTGAAAAGACTGATGATGTCAGCACCCTATAAATACAGCAGGAGAAGAGAAATCATCCAGTAATGCGAATAGCGCGCTGTACTAATGCATCACTCTCAAGTATCATAACATAGTTAGGTAGGGGTTTGAATCCTACAAATGCCATTTGTGTGTTGTGTGTTTTGCTTTTATTATTGTATGACATATTATTATAACAGTAATTTCAATGCACACATCAGGTATGTGTGTGCTACATACAGATATGTACCTGTGACCTTTAATAGTTCCTATTGCAGGGGGGGTGTGTATGTATGCAATTCTCTGTGAAAGGAATGGCCTTTTTGAAGACTGGGATAACACACTAAAAGATGTACATTCCTCTTTGGCAAGACTGATGATGTCAGCACCCTATAAATACAGCAGGAGAAGGGAAACCATCCAGTAAAGTGAATAGCGTGCTGCGCTAATGTGTCTCTCTCAAGTATCATAACGTAGTTAGGGAGGGGTTTGAATCCTACAAATGCCATTTGTGTGTTTGTCAATGTGTTGTGTGTTTTGCTTTTATTATTGTGTGACATATTATTATAACAGTAATTTCAATGCACACATCAGGTATGTGTGTGCCACATACAGATATGTACCTGTGACCTTTAATAGTTCCTATGTGTGAAGCCTGCCTCATATGAATACAGTTGTTACCTTTGCCAGTATGTGCCGCAGTTTCCCAGACCTTAGGCCATACATGTATGTTGGTGACAATGCAGGCTACTGCAGTGATCTGTGTCCTAGGCCAACTATGTGACACACACCCATGAAAGCTTTGATAGATTAATGTGGGTGAGGGTTCATGTCTGGAGTATATGTCAGGCATGTTAAAACACAGCAAAGTCTGTGAGTGATGGACATCCAGTGTAGGTGTATGGCAACTGTTGCCGATATGCATACAGACACCCTCTTGCTTAGGTGATACACCGAGGGACTGCAGAATACCTTTGGAAATGTGAATTTCACATGATAGACAAGATAACACTTGCCCACATGTACACACCATTACCCGTTCTACATGATGGGTGCTACCACCTACATGGTACTGTTGGAATACTATGTTAAGTACATGCCGATGACAATACTACAGTTGCGTTACAGCAATACAGCATGGCTTGGACATCAGGTATCTGTCTGTATGATACCCTTGTGGTGGTTAGGTGTGTCATGTGTATAATGCATTGTAGGCCACTGTATGCATTTGCAGTCGTTGATGGACATATCCATAGTGTGTTGGCATGTGCGTGAGAATGCAATATGCCAAAGAGTATTGTTCCCAGGGATGTGTGGGGCTCAGTAAGAATGGCTACTGGAATAGTGTAGTACTGCAGGGATATCACTGATTAGGGTTCCTACATCTGTGTATCAGTTGAGGAGACACCATGTAATGACCACTGAATGTCAGGCTATGTAGGCTGTGTATACTATCAGAATGCAGACCTTTGACATTTGGAAACTGTATCACCCACAGCATACTGTCAAACCATGTCATGTTCCATGCTAACCATGTTCACAAATGTACACCTGCAACTCTGTGCTGCAAACATCATACATGTACTGTCCACACCCCAACACATGCAGGTACAGGTACACACAACAGCCATGTGGCACATGTCCAGACAGTACACTTTGGGAATTAACACTGGTGTATACAATAGTACAATGAAAATCATAGTGTTAATGCATCATGCATGCTCGGATATACCCACAATGATATCATTACACTGTACTGTTAACAACATGATAATATCACTACAGTGCTATGTAGCCACCCTGTGCATCAGCACCATGCTATCCTGTTCCTGCATCAATGTTACAGATGGCAGGAGGTGGTACAGTTTCATCATATCACTACAGTGCTATGTAGTCACCCTGTGCATCAGCACCATGCTATCCTGTTCCTGCATCAATGTTACAGATGGCAGGAGGTGGTACAGTTTCATCATATCACTACAGTGCTATGTAGTCACCCTGTGCATCAGCACCATGCTATCCTGTTCCTGCATCAATGTTACAGATGGCAGGAGGTGGTACAGTTTCATCATATCACTACAGTGCTATGTAGTCACCCTGTGCATCAGCACCATGCTATCCTGTTCCTGCATCAATGTTACAGATGGCAGGAGGTGGTACAGTTTCATCATATCACTACAGTGCTATGTAGTCACCCTGTGCATCAGCACCATGCTATCCTGTTCCTGCATCAATGTTACAGATGGCAGGAGGTGGTACAGTTTCATCATATCACTACAGTGCTATGTAGTCACCCTGTGCATCAGCACCATGCTATCCTGTTCCTGCATCAATGTTACAGATGGCAGGAGGTGGTACAGTTTCATCATATCACTACAGTGCTATGTAGTCACCCTGTGCATCAGCACCATGCTATCCTGTTCCTGCATCAATGTTACAGATGGCAGGAGGTGGTACAGTTTCATCATATCACTACAGTGCTATGTAGTCACCCTGTGCATCAGCACCATGCTATCCTGTTCCTGCATCAATGTTACAGATGGCAGGAGGTGGTACAGTTTCATCATATCACTACAGTGCTATGTAGTCACCCTGTGCATCAGCACCATGCTATCCTGTTCCTGCATCAATGTTACAGATGGCAGGAGGTGGTACAGTTTCATCATATCACTACAGTGCTATGTAGTCACCCTGTGCATCAGCACCATGCTATCCTGTTCCTGCATCAATGTTACAGATGGCAGGAGGTGGTACAGTTTCATCATATCACTACAGTGCTATGTAGTCACCCTGTGCATCAGCACCATGCTATCCTGTTCCTGCATCAATGTTACAGATGGCAGGAGGTGGTACAGTTTCATCATATCACTACAGTGCTATGTAGTCACCCTGTGCATCAGCACCATGCTATCCTGTTCCTGCATCAATGTTACAGATGGCAGGAGGTGGTACAGTTTCATCATATCACTACAGTGCTATGTAGTCACCCTGTGCATCAGCACCATGCTATCCTGTTCCTGCATCAATGTTACAGATGGCAGGAGGTGGTACAGTTTCATCATATCACTACAGTGCTATGTAGTCACCCTGTGCATCAGCACCATGCTATCCTGTTCCTGCATCAATGTTACAGATGGCAGGAGGTGGTACAGTTTCATCATATCACTACAGTGCTATGTAGTCACCCTGTGCATCAGCACCATGCTATCCTGTTCCTGCATCAATGTTACAGATGGCAGGAGGTGGTACAGTTTCATCATATCACTACAGTGCTATGTAGTCACCCTGTGCATCAGCACCATGCTATCCTGTTCCTGCATCAATGTTACAGATGGCAGGAGGTGGTACAGTTTCATCATATCACTACAGTGCTATGTAGTCACCCTGTGCATCAGCACCATGCTATCCTGTTCCTGCATCAATGTTACAGATGGCAGGAGGTGGTACAGTTTCATCATATCACTACAGTGCTATGTAGTCACCCTGTGCATCAGCACCATGCTATCCTGTTCCTGCATCAATGTTACAGATGGCAGGAGGTGGTACAGTTTCATCATATCACTACAGTGCTATGTAGTCACCCTGTGCATCAGCACCATGCTATCCTGTTCCTGCATCAATGTTACAGATGGCAGGAGGTGGTACAGTTTCATCATATCACTACAGTGCTATGTAGTCACCCTGTGCATCAGCACCATGCTATCCTGTTCCTGCATCAATGTTACAGATGGCAGGAGGTGGTACAGTTTCATCATATCACTACAGTGCTATGTAGTCACCCTGTGCATCAGCACCATGCTATCCTGTTCCTGCATCAATGTTACAGATGGCAGGAGGTGGTACAGTTTCATCATATCACTACAGTGCTATGTAGTCACCCTGTGCATCAGCACCATGCTATCCTGTTCCTGCATCAATGTTACAGATGGCAGGAGGTGGTACAGTTTCATCATATCACTACAGTGCTATGTAGTCACCCTGTGCATCAGCACCATGCTATCCTGTTCCTGCATCAATGTTACAGATGGCAGGAGGTGGTACAGTTTCATCATATCACTACAGTGCTATGTAGTCACCCTGTGCATCAGCACCATGCTATCCTGTTCCTGCATCAATGTTACAGATGGCAGGAGGTGGTACAGTTTCATCATATCACTACAGTGCTATGTAGTCACCCTGTGCATCAGCACCATGCTATCCTGTTCCTGCATCAATGTTACAGATGGCAGGAGGTGGTACAGTTTCATCATATCACTACAGTGCTATGTAGTCACCCTGTGCATCAGCACCATGCTATCCTGTTCCTGCATCAATGTTACAGATGGCAGGAGGTGGTACAGTTTCATCATATCACTACAGTGCTATGTAGTCACCCTGTGCATCAGCACCATGCTATCCTGTTCCTGCATCAATGTTACAGATGGCAGGAGGTGGTACAGTTTCATCATATCACTACAGTGCTATGTAGTCACCCTGTGCATCAGCACCATGCTATCCTGTTCCTGCATCAATGTTACAGATGGCAGGAGGTGGTACAGTTTCATCATATCACTACAGTGCTATGTAGTCACCCTGTGCATCAGCACCATGCTATCCTGTTCCTGCATC
The DNA here is from genome assembly GCF_019279795.1 of Protopterus annectens. Taxonomy (NCBI): domain Eukaryota; kingdom Metazoa; phylum Chordata; order Ceratodontiformes; family Protopteridae; genus Protopterus; species Protopterus annectens. The sequence continues at coordinate 1,016,507,688 of NC_056737.1, forward strand.
AATGTTACAGATGGCAGGAGGTGGTACAGTTTCATCATATCACTACAGTGCTATGTAGTCACCCTGTGCATCAGCACCATGCTATCCTGTTCCTGCATCAATGTTACAGATGGCAGGAGGTGGTACAGTTTCATCATATCACTACAGTGCTATGTAGTCACCCTGTGCATCAGCACCATGCTATCCTGTTCCTGCATCAATGTTACAGATGGCAGGAGGTGGTACAGTTTCATCATATCACTACAGTGCTATGTAGTCACCCTGTGCATCAGCACCATGCTATCCTGTTCCTGCATCAATGTTACAGATGGCAGGAGGTGGTACAGTTTCATCATATCACTACAGTGCTATGTAGTCACCCTGTGCATCAGCACCATGCTATCCTGTTCCTGCATCAATGTTACAGATGGCAGGAGGTGGTACAGTTTCATCATATCACTACAGTGCTATGTAGTCACCCTGTGCATCAGCACCATGCTATCCTGTTCCTGCATCAATGTTACAGATGGCAGGAGGTGGTACAGTTTCATCATATCACTACAGTGCTATGTAGTCACCCTGTGCATCAGCACCATGCTATCCTGTTCCTGCATCAATGTTACAGATGGCAGGAGGTGGTACAGTTTCATCATATCACTACAGTGCTATGTAGTCACCCTGTGCATCAGCACCATGCTATCCTGTTCCTGCATCAATGTTACAGATGGCAGGAGGTGGTACAGTTTCATCATATCACTACAGTGCTATGTAGTCACCCTGTGCATCAGCACCATGCTATCCTGTTCCTGCATCAATGTTACAGATGGCAGGAGGTGGTACAGTTTCATCATATCACTACAGTGCTATGTAGTCACCCTGTGCATCAGCACCATGCTATCCTGTTCCTGCATCAATGTTACAGATGGCAGGAGGTGGTACAGTTTCATCATATCACTACAGTGCTATGTAGTCACCCTGTGCATCAGCACCATGCTATCCTGTTCCTGCATCAATGTTACAGATGGCAGGAGGTGGTACAGTTTCATCATATCACTACAGTGCTATGTAGTCACCCTGTGCATCAGCACCATGCTATCCTGTTCCTGCATCAATGTTACAGATGGCAGGAGGTGGTACAGTTTCATCATATCACTACAGTGCTATGTAGTCACCCTGTGCATCAGCACCATGCTATCCTGTTCCTGCATCAATGTTACAGATGGCAGGAGGTGGTACAGTTTCATCATATCACTACAGTGCTATGTAGTCACCCTGTGCATCAGCACCATGCTATCCTGTTCCTGCATCAATGTTACAGATGGCAGGAGGTGGTACAGTTTCATCATATCACTACAGTGCTATGTAGTCACCCTGTGCATCAGCACCATGCTATCCTGTTCCTGCATCAATGTTACAGATGGCAGGAGGTGGTACAGTTTCATCATATCACTACAGTGCTATGTAGTCACCCTGTGCATCAGCACCATGCTATCCTGTTCCTGCATCAATGTTACAGATGGCAGGAGGTGGTACAGTTTCATCATATCACTACAGTGCTATGTAGTCACCCTGTGCATCAGCACCATGCTATCCTGTTCCTGCATCAATGTTACAGATGGCAGGAGGTGGTACAGTTTCATCATATCACTACAGTGCTATGTAGTCACCCTGTGCATCAGCACCATGCTATCCTGTTCCTGCATCAATGTTACAGATGGCAGGAGGTGGTACAGTTTCATCATATCACTACAGTGCTATGTAGTCACCCTGTGCATCAGCACCATGCTATCCTGTTCCTGCATCAATGTTACAGATGGCAGGAGGTGGTACAGTTTCATCATATCACTACAGTGCTATGTAGTCACCCTGTGCATCAGCACCATGCTATCCTGTTCCTGCATCAATGTTACAGATGGCAGGAGGTGGTACAGTTTCATCATATCACTACAGTGCTATGTAGTCACCCTGTGCATCAGCACCATGCTATCCTGTTCCTGCATCAATGTTACAGATGGCAGGAGGTGGTACAGTTTCATCATATCACTACAGTGCTATGTAGTCACCCTGTGCATCAGCACCATGCTATCCTGTTCCTGCATCAATGTTACAGATGGCAGGAGGTGGTACAGTTTCATCATATCACTACAGTGCTATGTAGTCACCCTGTGCATCAGCACCATGCTATCCTGTTCCTGCATCAATGTTACAGATGGCAGGAGGTGGTACAGTTTCATCATATCACTACAGTGCTATGTAGTCACCCTGTGCATCAGCACCATGCTATCCTGTTCCTGCATCAATGTTACAGATGGCAGGAGGTGGTACAGTTTCATCATATCACTACAGTGCTATGTAGTCACCCTGTGCATCAGCACCATGCTATCCTGTTCCTGCATCAATGTTACAGATGGCAGGAGGTGGTACAGTTTCATCATATCACTACAGTGCTATGTAGTCACCCTGTGCATCAGCACCATGCTATCCTGTTCCTGCATCAATGTTACAGATGGCAGGAGGTGGTACAGTTTCATCATATCACTACAGTGCTATGTAGTCACCCTGTGCATCAGCACCATGCTATCCTGTTCCTGCATCAATGTTACAGATGGCAGGAGGTGGTACAGTTTCATCATATCACTACAGTGCTATGTAGTCACCCTGTGCATCAGCACCATGCTATCCTGTTCCTGCATCAATGTTACAGATGGCAGGAGGTGGTACAGTTTCATCATATCACTACAGTGCTATGTAGTCACCCTGTGCATCAGCACCATGCTATCCTGTTCCTGCATCAATGTTACAGATGGCAGGAGGTGGTACAGTTTCATCATATCACTACAGTGCTATGTAGTCACCCTGTGCATCAGCACCATGCTATCCTGTTCCTGCATCAATGTTACAGATGGCAGGAGGTGGTACAGTTTCATCATATCACTACAGTGCTATGTAGTCACCCTGTGCATCAGCACCATGCTATCCTGTTCCTGCATCAATGTTACAGATGGCAGGAGGTGGTACAGTTTCATCATATCACTACAGTGCTATGTAGTCACCCTGTGCATCAGCACCATGCTATCCTGTTCCTGCATCAATGTTACAGATGGCAGGAGGTGGTACAGTTTCATCATATCACTACAGTGCTATGTAGTCACCCTGTGCATCAGCACCATGCTATCCTGTTCCTGCATCAATGTTACAGATGGCAGGAGGTGGTACAGTTTCATCATATCACTACAGTGCTATGTAGTCACCCTGTGCATCAGCACCATGCTATCCTGTTCCTGCATCAATGTTACAGATGGCAGGAGGTGGTACAGTTTCATCATATCACTACAGTGCTATGTAGTCACCCTGTGCATCAGCACCATGCTATCCTGTTCCTGCATCAATGTTACAGATGGCAGGAGGTGGTACAGTTTCATCATATCACTACAGTGCTATGTAGTCACCCTGTGCATCAGCACCATGCTATCCTGTTCCTGCATCAATGTTACAGATGGCAGGAGGTGGTACAGTTTCATCATATCACTACAGTGCTATGTAGTCACCCTGTGCATCAGCACCATGCTATCCTGTTCCTGCATCAATGTTACAGATGGCAGGAGGTGGTACAGTTTCATCATATCACTACAGTGCTATGTAGTCACCCTGTGCATCAGCACCATGCTATCCTGTTCCTGCATCAATGTTACAGATGGCAGGAGGTGGTACAGTTTCATCATATCACTACAGTGCTATGTAGTCACCCTGTGCATCAGCACCATGCTATCCTGTTCCTGCATCAATGTTACAGATGGCAGGAGGTGGTACAGTTTCATCATATCACTACAGTGCTATGTAGTCACCCTGTGCATCAGCACCATGCTATCCTGTTCCTGCATCAATGTTACAGATGGCAGGAGGTGGTACAGTTTCATCATATCACTACAGTGCTATGTAGTCACCCTGTGCATCAGCACCATGCTATCCTGTTCCTGCATCAATGTTACAGATGGCAGGAGGTGGTACAGTTTCATCATATCACTACAGTGCTATGTAGTCACCCTGTGCATCAGCACCATGCTATCCTGTTCCTGCATCAATGTTACAGATGGCAGGAGGTGGTACAGTTTCATCATATCACTACAGTGCTATGTAGTCACCCTGTGCATCAGCACCATGCTATCCTGTTCCTGCATCAATGTTACAGATGGCAGGAGGTGGTACAGTTTCATCATATCACTACAGTGCTATGTAGTCACCCTGTGCATCAGCACCATGCTATCCTGTTCCTGCATCAATGTTACAGATGGCAGGAGGTGGTACAGTTTCATCATATCACTACAGTGCTATGTAGTCACCCTGTGCATCAGCACCATGCTATCCTGTTCCTGCATCAATGTTACAGATGGCAGGAGGTGGTACAGTTTCATCATATCACTACAGTGCTATGTAGTCACCCTGTGCATCAGCACCATGCTATCCTGTTCCTGCATCAATGTTACAGATGGCAGGAGGTGGTACAGTTTCATCATATCACTACAGTGCTATGTAGTCACCCTGTGCATCAGCACCATGCTATCCTGTTCCTGCATCAATGTTACAGATGGCAGGAGGTGGTACAGTTTCATCATATCACTACAGTGCTATGTAGTCACCCTGTGCATCAGCACCATGCTATCCTGTTCCTGCATCAATGTTACAGATGGCAGGAGGTGGTACAGTTTCATCATATCACTACAGTGCTATGTAGTCACCCTGTGCATCAGCACCATGCTATCCTGTTCCTGCATCAATGTTACAGATGGCAGGAGGTGGTACAGTTTCATCATATCACTACAGTGCTATGTAGTCACCCTGTGCATCAGCACCATGCTATCCTGTTCCTGCATCAATGTTACAGATGGCAGGAGGTGGTACAGTTTCATCATATCACTACAGTGCTATGTAGTCACCCTGTGCATCAGCACCATGCTATCCTGTTCCTGCATCAATGTTACAGATGGCAGGAGGTGGTACAGTTTCATCATATCACTACAGTGCTATGTAGTCACCCTGTGCATCAGCACCATGCTATCCTGTTCCTGCATCAATGTTACAGATGGCAGGAGGTGGTACAGTTTCATCATATCACTACAGTGCTATGTAGTCACCCTGTGCATCAGCACCATGCTATCCTGTTCCTGCATCAATGTTACAGATGGCAGGAGGTGGTACAGTTTCATCATATCACTACAGTGCTATGTAGTCACCCTGTGCATCAGCACCATGCTATCCTGTTCCTGCATCAATGTTACAGATGGCAGGAGGTGGTACAGTTTCATCATATCACTACAGTGCTATGTAGTCACCCTGTGCATCAGCACCATGCTATCCTGTTCCTGCATCAATGTTACAGATGGCAGGAGGTGGTACAGTTTCATCATATCACTACAGTGCTATGTAGTCACCCTGTGCATCAGCACCATGCTATCCTGTTCCTGCATCAATGTTACAGATGGCAGGAGGTGGTACAGTTTCATCATATCACTACAGTGCTATGTAGTCACCCTGTGCATCAGCACCATGCTATCCTGTTCCTGCATCAATGTTACAGATGGCAGGAGGTGGTACAGTTTCATCATATCACTACAGTGCTATGTAGTCACCCTGTGCATCAGCACCATGCTATCCTGTTCCTGCATCAATGTTACAGATGGCAGGAGGTGGTACAGTTTCATCATATCACTACAGTGCTATGTAGTCACCCTGTGCATCAGCACCATGCTATCCTGTTCCTGCATCAATGTTACAGATGGCAGGAGGTGGTACAGTTTCATCATATCACTACAGTGCTATGTAGTCACCCTGTGCATCAGCACCATGCTATCCTGTTCCTGCATCAATGTTACAGATGGCAGGAGGTGGTACAGTTTCATCATATCACTACAGTGCTATGTAGTCACCCTGTGCATCAGCACCATGCTATCCTGTTCCTGCATCAATGTTACAGATGGCAGGAGGTGGTACAGTTTCATCATATCACTACAGTGCTATGTAGTCACCCTGTGCATCAGCACCATGCTATCCTGTTCCTGCATCAATGTTACAGATGGCAGGAGGTGGTACAGTTTCATCATATCACTACAGTGCTATGTAGTCACCCTGTGCATCAGCACCATGCTATCCTGTTCCTGCATCAATGTTACAGATGGCAGGAGGTGGTACAGTTTCATCATATCACTACAGTGCTATGTAGTCACCCTGTGCATCAGCACCATGCTATCCTGTTCCTGCATCAATGTTACAGATGGCAGGAGGTGGTACAGTTTCATCATATCACTACAGTGCTATGTAGTCACCCTGTGCATCAGCACCATGCTATCCTGTTCCTGCATCAATGTTACAGATGGCAGGAGGTGGTACAGTTTCATCATATCACTACAGTGCTATGTAGTCACCCTGTGCATCAGCACCATGCTATCCTGTTCCTGCATCAATGTTACAGATGGCAGGAGGTGGTACAGTTTCATCATATCACTACAGTGCTATGTAGTCACCCTGTGCATCAGCACCATGCTATCCTGTTCCTGCATCAATGTTACAGATGGCAGGAGGTGGTACAGTTTCATCATATCACTACAGTGCTATGTAGTCACCCTGTGCATCAGCACCATGCTATCCTGTTCCTGCATCAATGTTACAGATGGCAGGAGGTGGTACAGTTTCATCATATCACTACAGTGCTATGTAGTCACCCTGTGCATCAGCACCATGCTATCCTGTTCCTGCATCAATGTTACAGATGGCAGGAGGTGGTACAGTTTCATCATATCACTACAGTGCTATGTAGTCACCCTGTGCATCAGCACCATGCTATCCTGTTCCTGCATCAATGTTACAGATGGCAGGAGGTGGTACAGTTTCATCATATCACTACAGTGCTATGTAGTCACCCTGTGCATCAGCACCATGCTATCCTGTTCCTGCATCAATGTTACAGATGGCAGGAGGTGGTACAGTTTCATCATATCACTACAGTGCTATGTAGTCACCCTGTGCATCAGCACCATGCTATCCTGTTCCTGCATCAATGTTACAGATGGCAGGAGGTGGTACAGTTTCATCATATCACTACAGTGCTATGTAGTCACCCTGTGCATCAGCACCATGCTATCCTGTTCCTGCATCAATGTTACAGATGGCAGGAGGTGGTACAGTTTCATCATATCACTACAGTGCTATGTAGTCACCCTGTGCATCAGCACCATGCTATCCTGTTCCTGCATCAATGTTACAGATGGCAGGAGGTGGTACAGTTTCATCATATCACTACAGTGCTATGTAGTCACCCTGTGCATCAGCACCATGCTATCCTGTTCCTGCATCAATGTTACAGATGGCAGGAGGTGGTACAGTTTCATCATATCACTACAGTGCTATGTAGTCACCCTGTGCATCAGCACCATGCTATCCTGTTCCTGCATCAATGTTACAGATGGCAGGAGGTGGTACAGTTTCATCATATCACTACAGTGCTATGTAGTCACCCTGTGCATCAGCACCATGCTATCCTGTTCCTGCATCAATGTTACAGATGGCAGGAGGTGGTACAGTTTCATCATATCACTACAGTGCTATGTAGTCACCCTGTGCATCAGCACCATGCTATCCTGTTCCTGCATCAATGTTACAGATGGCAGGAGGTGGTACAGTTTCATCATATCACTACAGTGCTATGTAGTCACCCTGTGCATCAGCACCATGCTATCCTGTTCCTGCATCAATGTTACAGATGGCAGGAGGTGGTACAGTTTCATCATATCACTACAGTGCTATGTAGTCACCCTGTGCATCAGCACCATGCTATCCTGTTCCTGCATCAATGTTACAGATGGCAGGAGGTGGTACAGTTTCATCATATCACTACAGTGCTATGTAGTCACCCTGTGCATCAGCACCATGCTATCCTGTTCCTGCATCAATGTTACAGATGGCAGGAGGTGGTACAGTTTCATCATATCACTACAGTGCTATGTAGTCACCCTGTGCATCAGCACCATGCTATCCTGTTCCTGCATCAATGTTACAGATGGCAGGAGGTGGTACAGTTTCATCATATCACTACAGTGCTATGTAGTCACCCTGTGCATCAGCACCATGCTATCCTGTTCCTGCATCAATGTTACAGATGGCAGGAGGTGGTACAGTTTCATCATATCACTACAGTGCTATGTAGTCACCCTGTGCATCAGCACCATGCTATCCTGTTCCTGCATCAATGTTACAGATGGCAGGAGGTGGTACAGTTTCATCATATCACTACAGTGCTATGTAGTCACCCTGTGCATCAGCACCATGCTATCCTGTTCCTGCATCAATGTTACAGATGGCAGGAGGTGGTACAGTTTCATCATATCACTACAGTGCTATGTAGTCACCCTGTGCATCAGCACCATGCTATCCTGTTCCTGCATCAATGTTACAGATGGCAGGAGGTGGTACAGTTTCATCATATCACTACAGTGCTATGTAGTCACCCTGTGCATCAGCACCATGCTATCCTGTTCCTGCATCAATGTTACAGATGGCAGGAGGTGGTACAGTTTCATCATATCACTACAGTGCTATGTAGTCACCCTGTGCATCAGCACCATGCTATCCTGTTCCTGCATCAATGTTACAGATGGCAGGAGGTGGTACAGTTTCATCATATCACTACAGTGCTATGTAGTCACCCTGTGCATCAGCACCATGCTATCCTGTTCCTGCATCAATGTTACAGATGGCAGGAGGTGGTACAGTTTCATCATATCACTACAGTGCTATGTAGTCACCCTGTGCATCAGCACCATGCTATCCTGTTCCTGCATCAATGTTACAGATGGCAGGAGGTGGTACAGTTTCATCATATCACTACAGTGCTATGTAGTCACCCTGTGCATCAGCACCATGCTATCCTGTTCCTGCATCAATGTTACAGATGGCAGGAGGTGGTACAGTTTCATCATATCACTACAGTGCTATGTAGTCACCCTGTGCATCAGCACCATGCTATCCTGTTCCTGCATCAATGTTACAGATGGCAGGAGGTGGTACAGTTTCATCATATCACTACAGTGCTATGTAGTCACCCTGTGCATCAGCACCATGCTATCCTGTTCCTGCATCAATGTTACAGATGGCAGGAGGTGGTACAGTTTCATCATATCACTACAGTGCTATGTAGTCACCCTGTGCATCAGCACCATGCTATCCTGTTCCTGCATCAATGTTACAGATGGCAGGAGGTGGTACAGTTTCATCATATCACTACAGTGCTATGTAGTCACCCTGTGCATCAGCACCATGCTATCCTGTTCCTGCATCAATGTTACAGATGGCAGGAGGTGGTACAGTTTCATCATATCACTACAGTGCTATGTAGTCACCCTGTGCATCAGCACCATGCTATCCTGTTCCTGCATCAATGTTACAGATGGCAGGAGGTGGTACAGTTTCATCATATCACTACAGTGCTATGTAGTCACCCTGTGCATCAGCACCATGCTATCCTGTTCCTGCATCAATGTTACAGATGGCAGGAGGTGGTACAGTTTCATCATATCACTACAGTGCTATGTAGTCACCCTGTGCATCAGCACCATGCTATCCTGTTCCTGCATCAATGTTACAGATGGCAGGAGGTGGTACAGTTTCATCATATCACTACAGTGCTATGTAGTCACCCTGTGCATCAGCACCATGCTATCCTGTTCCTGCATCAATGTTACAGATGGCAGGAGGTGGTACAGTTTCATCATATCACTACAGTGCTATGTAGTCACCCTGTGCATCAGCACCATGCTATCCTGTTCCTGCATCAATGTTACAGATGGCAGGAGGTGGTACAGTTTCATCATATCACTACAGTGCTATGTAGTCACCCTGTGCATCAGCACCATGCTATCCTGTTCCTGCATCAATGTTACAGATGGCAGGAGGTGGTACAGTTTCATCATATCACTACAGTGCTATGTAGTCACCCTGTGCATCAGCACCATGCTATCCTGTTCCTGCATCAATGTTACAGATGGCAGGAGGTGGTACAGTTTCATCATATCACTACAGTGCTATGTAGTCACCCTGTGCATCAGCACCATGCTATCCTGTTCCTGCATCAATGTTACAGATGGCAGGAGGTGGTACAGTTTCATCATATCACTACAGTGCTATGTAGTCACCCTGTGCATCAGCACCATGCTATCCTGTTCCTGCATCAATGTTACAGATGGCAGGAGGTGGTACAGTTTCATCATATCACTACAGTGCTATGTAGTCACCCTGTGCATCAGCACCATGCTATCCTGTTCCTGCATCAATGTTACAGATGCAGGAGGTGGTACAGTTTCATCATATCACTACAGTGCTATGTAGTCACCCTGTGCATCAGCACCATGCTATCCTGTTCCAGCATCAATGTTACAGATGGCAGGAGGTGGTACAGTTTCATCATATCACTACAGTGCTATGTAGTCACCCTGTGCATCAGCACCATGCTATCCTGTTCCTGCATCAATGTTACAGATGGCAGGAGGTGGTACAGTTTCATCATATGCACAGGGTGTGTACTTGGTTTGCCAGAGTCTGCCATTGACACATCCAATCGACATGTATGTGTGTGTGTGTGTGTTAGTGAGGGACAACAGTACAACATGGGGCAATGTTGATGCAATGTGTGTGTGTGTGTGTGTTAGCCCTAGGTGTTAGCATTATGTGTGTGTGTATGCATGCACACAGTTCCACCACGTGGCTGCTATATAGAGGTGTTTGTGGACAGCCACAGACTGTACCTGCCAGGTCATAAAGATCACTGTCTCTGGCCAAGGACATGGTACCTGTGCCTGGCAGGGGTGCTACAGACAGTATCAGGTACTAAGCCAGACTGGGTACTGTCATCAGAGGCAGTGGGTTGTTGACTGGACACATGTCCCTGCTGGGACTGTCCAGAGCCATGTGCACATGGTCTTCTAGGACGGTCTAATAACAGCACAGACCCAGCTTTGCTGGGGCTGGTACTGGCACTATGGGAGCAGCTGCGGGTTTGTTGTCGTCCACGATGACTGACAGCTGATGATTTTGCTGGCATACGTCCACGTCGACGCCTCAACCATCCTGCACTGTCCTGGCTCCTGGACATGTAGTTGTGGAAGATATCTAATGTGTCCCCCCAATGTCTATCAATGACCTCGATGATATTACGGATGGCAGCTGCAATGTCACGCAGTGTCATTCATAGTGGTGCGATGTGCTCTAAGCTCCCTCAGACCCTGTCTGGTGTACCATTCCATACATGCATGTGCCTGCATTACAGCCCGGAACATAGCTGAGGTTGAAAGACCTCTGTGGGCACATCTGACAGGGGCAGTACGACCACGGATGCTCCCACGAGAACCCCTGGACATCTACCTGTGCGGTACCATGTCAGGAATCTGGCCATGGCTGCTGTGAGGGGATGCATGTGCCAATTATACCACGCTACCCTGGTCAATGCACACTGTATGCTGTCCCTCAGCTAAGGACATTGGTGACAATGGATGTATCGGCAGGATGACTGTGTGCATTGATGGGGTTGACTGCTGTGCAGTGTCGACTGGCTGACCAACGACAGACCCTGTCACACCTCCCTGTGCCATTAGACATGTAACAGCATTATCACTATCCCCAGCAGTGGCTTCAGGTTCCCTGCTGCACTCCACCAGAGCAACATCAGAACCTGTGAGAGGAAGATAGGAAACACAGTTTACAAATGTGTACACGATGTTAGCATACATGCACACAGGCACACAAGCACACAGGCACACAGGCACAAAAGCACACAGGCACACAGGCACACAGGCACACAAGCACACAGGCACACAAGCACACAGGCACACTCCTCAGTACAGCAGATACAAACACAGAAACACCTGCAATCCAACACATACACAATACTGTTTGAGGGTGGGTGGGTGATAGTTTCACAAGGAAAAACATCACTGCACACGTGTCAGCATGCAGATTATGTGTTGCACAGGAACACGCAGTGTAAGTGTAGACAGTCTTTGTTAATAACAGCATATGTGTACTTGATGCTTGTGTGTAGTTGTTCAGTGATTGTCTCCACCCTGGGACACAATGTGTACAAGGACAGAACAATGTTGTGCAAGTGTTACAAGCTGTGGGTGCATATATTTGCACACACACACACACACACACACACAACACATGATGGTGCTATGCAATAACTGCTATGTGTACTTTTGTGGTCAGTGGAACTGGATGTGGTGTAGTAACGTGAGCCATGATCAACATGCTTCTTGTGGTCAGTCAACAATAATAATGTGTGCCAGACAGGCAGCTAGCATGCTGTGCTTGAAGTGCAGTAACATGACTACATCCACAATTACACAGCCACTTGTTACATGGGTGTGTAAGGTGGCCAATAGTGAGCATTGCCTAACATGAATGTATTATTTGTTCAAGACTGTTGCACAAAGACATGGTAGGCCTCTACCCCTCAGGTATATTATGTGTGCTGCGTAGATGATAAGTGGGATACTGAAGGGTGGGCATAGTGCAGGTGTCATAATTGGACATGTGTAGCAGGCTAAGGTGTAGTGTGTATGCCAAACATGTGTGTGTTGTGTACATGTGTATCAGCTATGCCTATACAATGTCCAGTACTGTGTTGCCACACGTGTGTGTCATGCTCTGTGTATTGCATGCGAGTGAGGCAGCTACTGAGAATAATGGGATATGCATAGTCTCACAGCAAACATGCACAGCATGCATTATGTGTAGGTGTGTTACATGTGCACACACTACACCTCCATATGACATGCACATGTCATTAGCAATAGTATTGTTATTACACACTCACCAGCATGGATTGGCTGCCTTGCTGTCACTCCAGAGGAACCTGCAAAAATATGAGAGTGATTGTCAGTGGCCACAACTGTGCCATTGATACTGTGAGTATGATAAAGTACAGTAGTACAACAGGTGGCTTTCACAGGTATACAGATTATACTCAGAATATCAATCTTGCAGAAGAATTGGCAGGTTAACAGCTACACACACAGTATACATCTCACACACACATAAACTACCAGTACAGAGAACAGTCAACTACAGATATGGCATGTTACCTGCACACTCCATTTCAACATGCTGGGTGGCTCCGGCCTCCATGATGACACATGTTTGTGGATGTTGTTATTGTTGGCCTGGAGCCACAAAATTTAGGAGGTGCTCCTCCACACTGGTGAGGCGGGGGTGGATATGTACCCCACCACCTGTGGCAAGCTGTTGTCTGTGGATATCAGATGCACGCTGCCAGACATGTCTAATTAAATCACTGCAGTGATGGCGTACCTGCTCATATGTCCGGTTATGCATGCTTATATCATTTACCCGACGGACAAGATCTTGCCACAGTGCAGCCCTCTCATGCTGGTTCTGGCTGGTCCTGGAAAATAGCACAGAGAAATTATACACCAGGCTCTGGTGGATCTCCTGATCCTCTGCTGCTGTATAAGGTGGGTTACGCTGATGCACCATCACCCTGGAAGGAAAAGAAAGATATATGAGCAAGTCATGTGGCACACTTAATATTCTAATGTACTGATATCACTTAACTGCCATATATAGCATCTGTCTGTCTATCAGAGGATACACATGTTCAATACCACATATCAGTGCTCAGCCCACAACTGTCTGATAGTGCCTGACACACTCAATACAACAAACTAGTATACACAAGCACTCGGCACACTGTGTGGGATACAATGCACAACCTCACACTGGGGGTATGTATCAAGCTAATGGATGAAGAATATTGTCATCCCATGCAATGAATGCAATGCACATTTACAGTTTAAATGGTAATCCACCCTAGTCTTTGATGCCATACCCCTACCTGACATATGTGCACAGTTGTTAATATAGCCAGCATACTGCTGTCAGAGTATACATGCTGCCAGGTACACACATATACCCTGTAATACACATGTGATTGCGGCCATGGTACAGGCATCATTACACACACATTACACATACATACAACACACCAATGTATGACGACACAGATGAGCATTAACTGTGTACCTTATAGTACTGTGTGCCCCTACTTACAGATACCTATGCATGAGGTATGTAATCTGTGCAGACTACAGGAAACACACCAGACAGTGTTACCAGGGAATGTGAACATACACCATACTGTAGTGTTTAGGCCTACAACTTCAGGTAGCACAACAGTTCATATGTGAGCTGGATTCAACAGCAGTACCACTTACTGAGCATACATGTATTGCTTCTGCCTACAATGGGACACCACAGTCGTACACAGGGAACTACGGCACAACATATGCCAATCTACTATGTTAGCATCCCGATAACTGACACATCTTTCTCTGGCCTCACACCTAGGATACAAACTACCATGACAGACACAAACTCACGCTAAGCTATCACACCTTTACAGACCTTGCACACAGTCAGTGTCACACTCATTCAACCTCACATAGCTGGTATTGCACTGAGTAGATGTGTGTGTGTGCATTGTGTCATAGGTAGGTACTATGCTATTGGCCCTGGACCTAGGGCAGCCTAGCCATATGCTACCCTGCCCTTTGGGACACATGTAATGTGATTTTACTTGTTCCTGTGAAATGGTTACACAGACGTGACTCACAGGGCATATTACCTATCTCCATAACATCCATCAGGGGTATGTATGACATCTACTAATAAGGAGCCTTGTTTGTTAATGCTGGGTGGTTTAGTCCAGGGTATGGCATATTTGTGTATAGGAACCTGTACCTCCAGCATGTGCTGTTTAGTGCAGTGACAAGGATTAGGGCCCTAGGTCATGTAGTCTGGATGGATTGTGAGGTATTGCCATGGTGGTTGGCCGACTGGTATGGGTGTGACATAACTCTGTATGTCCAGCAGTGGTAACCTCTGTGTAGGAGGTATCCAAGGCACTCTAGCTGTGGTTTTGTGAGTCAGTCTGCATAGAGAATGTGTTTGAGGGCATTATCAGTCTTTGTTAGGTATGTCTGTGGCCTTTCCACTTGCTGTAGTTCTCATGGGAGGTGCATACTGAATAGGACATTGTGAGGTGTAGAGGGGTACACTGACTTACATTTCCCTAGCTGACACACCTTTTGTGATGACACGTACCATGTACAGGGATTACAAGACTAGTGTGCCACTGTGGATATCAAAGGGGAGGGATATAAATATATAAATAAATATATAGCAATATATACATATCCATATATATATATATATATATATATATATATATATATATATATATATATATCTACATATATGTATATATATATATATATATATATATATATATATATATATATATATATATATATATACACACACCGTTATATATAACTATATATATATATACATATATATATATATATATATATATATATATATATATATATATATATATATATATATAGATATATATATGAAAAACTTCAACCAAGTCCCAGGATAAAAATGAAACACACAATCCCAGTCAGTGGAACTGCAAAATTATATTTATATAACAGCCAAGAAATATATGAACCAAAGTAGATGCGTGGCTCCAAAGAACCAGTCAGCGTGTATTCCAAAAAGGTAGAAGTTTAATAACGTGAGCGCTTTTGCGGTCCTGCTGCTTCTTCAGACGTGAATAAAAAACATTAATAATGATGCTTACATATAGTGAAATTCAAAAAACATCACTTCCTGGACAAAGAACATCACTTCCTGAACAAAGACATCATTTCCTTAACCCAAAACTACAAAATACAAAAATATAAAAAACTACAACTACTATGAAGCGCTAAATATAAAAAGCATAGCTACATTGAAATACAATGACAGTCAAATATAAAACATTGAATCTAAATTCATCTGATAGATCTGCCTTTAAGGGATGGCTTAAGGGGGCCAGCCCTCTCCCGCCACTATGGGACGCATAGGTGGATTTATGAAATCCTTATGAATTTTGGGCAATCCATTAATACATGGTATAAGGGGACATTCAACAGAAAAATATTCATGGAGTTCATCGGTTATCAAACCTGAAAGCTTACAATCTAGTAACAGACTTCTAACATTATTACAAGAGCAAGAGTTTTAACTTTCATCATACCAACAAATGTGGTCATTGTCCCCAGTGTAGATACATAGACACTTCCAGATTTTTTCGTTCCCCCAATGACGGCAGGCTTTGGGAAATTAAGTGTACTTCTGATTGTAATACACGTAACATAGTGTATGTTGCCTGCTGTCAATCATGCTTTAGATTCTATGTGGGCAAATCCAACAGGTCCTTGAGGGAGAGGATTCGTGATCATATGTATTGCTTTACCAGAGGTGACAATTGTAGTGCAATATCTAAGCATATGCTCTCCTATGAGCATCATACCTTTCTATTTCAAGTAATACATGTTCAGCCAAGTTGTTTAAGAGGTGGCGATATTGTTAATCGCACTGAAGCAGCAGAAACCCGGTGGATTTTGCGGTTAGCGGCTCATTGGGGTAGGGGACTTAATGAATCCGTCTCCCTTAAGCCATCCCTTAAAGGCAGATCTATCAGATGAATTTAGATTCAATGTTTTATATTTGACTGTCATTGTATTTCAATGTAGCTATGCTTTTTATATTTAGCGCTTCATGGTAGTTGTAGTTTTTTATATTTTTGTATTTTGTAGTTTTGGGTTAAGGAAATGATGTCTTTGTTCAGGAAGTGATGTTCTTTGTCCAGGAAGTGAAGTTTTTTGAATTTCACTATATGTAAGCATCATTATTAATGTTTTTTATTCATGTCTGAAGAAGCGGCAGGACCGCTGAAGCAACGCTATTAAACTTCTACCTTTTTGGAATACACGCTGACTGGTTCTTTGAAGCCACGCATCTACTTTGGTTCATATATTTCTTGGCTGTTATATAAATATAATTTTTGGCAGTTCCTTCCGCACTGGGATTGTGTGTTTCATATATATATATATATATATATACATATCTAAAGACATTCATATCTCTCTGTATATATGTATGTATCTACATATATATCTATATATGTATGTATCTATTATATCTATATGTACATACATATTCTATCTATCTATATATCTCTATATGTCTGATGAAGCTAATGTGAAAGCGCTTACCTTTGACTGAGAGTGCACTACCCATTAAAAGAAGTTTTTTACCTGAAACAGTGGATCTCTTCATGAAGGCAAACTCATTTCTTCATGGTTTGGATGTTGGTTTGAACATTTTTCATCTTGCTCAAGATTTAATGAAATATTATTAGTGGAACTGTTGCATGGTTGCTATTGCTGGAGTTTTATTTCTATATATATATATATATATATATATATATATATATATATATATATATATATATATATATATATATATACATATCTAAAGACATTCATATCTGTCTGTATATATGTATGTATCTACATATATATCTATATATGTATGTATCTATTATATCTATATGTACATACATATTCTATCTATCTATATATCTCTATCTATCTATACATACCTCTCTATCTATGTATATATATATATATATATATATATATATATGTAGATATGTAGATATATAGATATGTATACCATTACGTGGGATTCCCCACCTTTCTGCCTACTATTAGTACATTTCCCAGGGAGTCAGTGGGGCACAGGTAACATTTGTTTGCAAATCAGGGACATCCCTGTAAAGCAGTCACAGTTGGGAGGTCTGGCCTCTTACCTTTTCACATATGGCAGTGTTTATCCTGCTCTGATACTGTGTGGGGTTTGTAAGGTGCTACTGTAACATTATTACCTACTAGCATGGCTGTTTCTCTTATCACACTCATGTAATGCAATTCCACAAGAATTGCTAGTAAAGATACACAGAACAAGCTTTGTGTAATGGCCTTCCTATTTTCCCTTTACATTCACTCATTGCATTTCATGATATATTTCTTTCAGCACCAGGTTCTTGCATATCTGCTGTGGCTCAGTGGTAATTCATGCAGTCTAGTGTTTCCAGGGTTTGAGACTGACAGGGGTATTTTATTTTGCTGATGAGCAGACTACAGGCCTTGTCA
Organism: Protopterus annectens; assembly: GCF_019279795.1. Taxonomy (NCBI): domain Eukaryota; kingdom Metazoa; phylum Chordata; order Ceratodontiformes; family Protopteridae; genus Protopterus; species Protopterus annectens. The sequence continues at coordinate 1,016,525,780 of NC_056737.1, forward strand.
TACAGAGTGACTAAGGCACTTTTAAGCAGTTGTAAGCGGGTTTGCAGAGTTTGTGCGATGCTTAGCTACGCTTATTTATGCTTAGCTAAGCGCACACAAGCGCACACCCGCTGACTACTGCTTAAAAGTGCTTACTCCCGCTAACACCCGTGCTAATTTCTTTTAAAGAAAAGAAAATGGGGAAATAGGACAGTGGTGAAAAAGGGGGCACAAAGAGGGTAGGACAGTAGGCAAACAAGCTAGGGATGTGCAGGAAGGATGTAGGGAAGGCCCATAGCTGCCCAATTCTTTACCAGCAACAGCTGTGCATATGTTAGAAATTTAGAGTGAGATTTGACACCTTCCACCCCTGAGAGAGGGGTGAGGACAACTAAATATGTTGTACAGCCAAGTGTAATTATCAGTTTACATGTCCAGCAGACATGTATGTGAAATGGGCAGCTATGTATGGAGCGTAACTTTTTTGTGGGAACAGAGTGCCCTTTTTAATTTTTTTTCAGGTGAGAGTGGAATGTGAGGTACAGGAAGTAGGTATATTTGGGGAGGTAGGATGGGGAGGTTAACAGACAAGACAAACAAGACACATACAGGGGCGGAGTATGACACATGTGGGGGGTAAACACAATTGACGGGGATGGATGTTTGGATATCGCAAGCCCATGAGCCCACAGATGGCAACAGTGGAACTGAGATCCCCACCCATGGGCAGTTACCACTGCGCCTTCACAGCCCAGGCCAGGGCTGTGCTGGGGCTGGATAGGATGGGCAAGCACACCCGTGAGTTGCTCCACCCTCGCCTCAAGCTGGCGTAGGGGTTCAGCCATGGAACGCCTGATCTCACTACACACCACAGACCGGACCCTATGGAGGGTGAGTGGAGGCTCTCCTCTGGCCACGCTTGTGGAGGGGGGATGAGCCCCATCCCCTGCAGCGCTTCCACCCGAAGGTGGCACAGGGTCACCAGAGGAGGAGGTCCCGCCCTGGGCACTGGGGCCAGGTGCACTTGCCAGATGAGGTGGGAGATGTGGGTCTGCTGGAACCCGCCTTCCCTGTTGTCATATGTTTAGCAGTATTATATGGCATTTTGGGTTAGTAACAAACAACACCATTCAAAATTAGTTGTAACAGCATGCATCAGTATTCCATTTAACCAAACACACATGAATTCCTAACATTGAGCAGCAAGCATAACACATGCATATTTAGAACAGTGGACATTCCAACAGCATGCAGGGTTCATTGGTGGCAACAGGCCATCATGTTTGGATATGTGAACAGGGCACATGCATCAACGTACATGCAGATATGTATAAACCAACAGGACAAAGGTCCATGGGAATTAATTGTGAATACACATACCCAGTTTGGTGTGGAATGGCATCATTTGTGAGAATAGGGTAGGGTGGAGAAATATTACATTAACAACTTAAACTACCAATACATATACTGTACATTCCTAGTAGATGCAGATATATATCCCATACATGTATTAGTACAGTTTCCTGTATGCAACCTTAGGAATGTTGGTGATGGGGATGTTACCGCTATATTAATATACATTCCATTTTTATTCATATATGTTCATATCTGGCTGTATTCAGGTAAAGCATCCTGCTACATTTGATTTATAATGGTCTAGACAACTGTGGATGTCCAGCATTTCATACAACCATACTATCTCCATAATGCAAGGGTACAGCAACATATCCAAATCGTGGGACATACACAGTCCAGGTTCTGTACTTTATTAAAGACATTTCACTCTTTGGTCATGGCTGTCTCATTCATTTCATTATGTAGTGACTGCAGTATACCTTTATTCCAGACTTATTACAGCTTTCTTGGTAGCTTCAAACTGTCTTTCTCACACTCTCTCACTTATTTTATATTTACATTTCAGGATGGTACTTAATTCTAGGCTTTATTAACATTTATTACTGGGTTACAACAACCCTTTCCAGCTGACTCACTTATTTAATATGGCAGAATTTACAAGGATGTATTCAACACTCGTCTGATTGATTACAACACTCATTTTCAGGCTGAAGCAGTTATCTGATATTACAATACAGGTGGAAACTCTATTTGAGACTTGTTTAATCTTTATTACTGGATTGCAATACTCTTTTCCAGGCTGCATCACTTGTCTAATCTTACAATTCTAGCAGAATCTTTCTTCTAGGCGTATTTGACCTTTATTACTGGGTTACAACACTGAACTCTTTTACAGGCTGTCTCACTTCTATTCTATAACAATACCAGCAGAATAATTACTAACCTGCCTGGTGGCGCAACCTTGCCAGCCTATCAGCATAGGCTTGCCGATTTGCGGAACGAACACCTGCAGCTGTAATATAAATGAAGGAATATTGGAACATACCTATCCATACTATAGGCTAGGATAGCATTTCTTACATACTTAATTACATGGATACTTACTCAGTAGTGGGGCGTTGGGCATTTGTCGGGCCTCCTGGATCCATCGGTTCAGTTGGTCCTTCTTTTGTCGCTTCAGGTCCGCATGGTGGTGACGGACCTGTTCACCAGTCCTCGGAATGCCTGTGACACTGGTGAGATCATCTGCCAACCGGTTCCATGCCTCTGCCTTGTATGCTCCCCATTGAACCTGGCCCTGCATGAGTTGGCCTTCATGATGGTGGACTAGGAGCCAAACCATATATTTTGACTCCTCAATGCCCCACCTTTGTGCTCTAAAGTGATTCCCCTCTCCTGCACCTGCCATCCTGACTGCAAATGGGTACCACAATCAGTTATGGTGTGTATTCCCGCCTATAGGGCTTATATATGCCGGTTTTCCCGCACTTATCTGTGATTGGCCATTTTGGATATTTCTCTGCTTACAGCAAACCTGCTTTGTCATGGTTATATTTTCATTCATTCCTATATATATGGTAATACTGTATTTCTAAATGCAACTGTCATGCCTTAGTGGTTCAGTACTTTGACTATGGTGCACAGTATCCTGGGTTCGATCCTTGTCATTGCTTTTATTTTACTACTGTCTAGACAGGCTAGGAGGTGTGTTTGTGTAAAGGCGACGTTGCTACAGCTTGCCCAACATAAGCTGGTTGGCACGCTGCACAGCACCGCGCAAACGGCTTACGCTGGGTAACATGTTATTTGGCTGTAAGCACTCATATTAAGCTGGGTACAGCGCTGCCTAGCTACGGGCACTCATATTCAGCTTGTTAAAGAGATGCTCAGCTACGGGCACTCATATTAAGCTTGTTAAAGCACTGCTCAGCTATGGGCAATCAGATTAAACTTGTTAAAGTGCTGCTCAGCTACGGGCACTCAGATTAAGCTTGATAAAGCGCTGCTCAGCTATGGGCAATTATGATCCTTTTTTTATGTATTACATCAGTTTTGTTCACAAATACATGGGCCATTTCATTACATTTTACTTAAATTATAGTTATATATGTCAGGGGATTGTTTCATACTTATTTAAATAAAAATGGAAAATTATATTGTGGGTGCTCGAACTGTGACTACCTCCTCTTTGGCCAACGTCTCTACCGCTATGCTATTGCTACTTGGCTTAATTTGCATATGTAGATCTTATATACTTTTCAATGTCTGCTAACTGTGGCTGAGCGAAGGGCATACCCGTGCAAACGAGCGCAAATGCGGGCAAACATTTTGGAAATTATATATAAAAAAAGGAAACTGCTATTTTTACATTTTACACATTTTCAGTAGGGTTTATAGTCTGTGGGGATGTGTGGTGTTGCATTCCTTGACATTTCAGCGGACTCGCTCGTGGGTGTTTACTTTCAGGACTCTGACTCTTCTGGGGCGTGTCCCTTTGCTGTACTCGGCAATCGGACACGCCCCCTACTTTCCTACATGGACCGTGTTAGACTAGGGTATGATTCAGCATGCCCTCATGAATATGCATGGCATGCTGACGTCATACCGTTCAACTGCAGCCTCCGAGTAAGACATATTAATTCTTACACGGAGGTTTCGTGAATCCGGCCAAATGTTTGCAGCCCAAAATATGTACATACTAGTGTAAATAATATTTGTGACCTAAATCTTGGGCATAGTGGTATAAACAATGTTTGTGACCCAAGGCATGTACATAGTGGTATAAATAATGTTTGTGACCCAAGGTATGTACATAGTGGTATAAATAATGTTTGTGACCTGAAACATGCACATAGCAGTAAAAACAATGTTTGCAACCCAAAATATGTACATAGTGGTATAAACAATGTTTGTGACCTGAAATGTGCAAATAGAGGTATAAACAATGTTTGTTACTCAAAACATGTACATGGTGGTATAAACAATGTTTGTGACCCAAGACATGTACATAGTGGTATAAACAATGTTTACAACCCAAAGTATGTACATAGTGGTATAAACAATGTTTGTGACCCAAGTCATGTACATAGTGGTATAAACAATGTTTACAACCCAAAGTATGTACATAGTGGTATAAACAATGTTTGTGACCCAAGTCATGTACATAGTGGTATAAACAATGTTTACAACCCAAAGTATGTACATAGTGGTATAAACAATGTTTGTGACCCAAGACATGTACATAGTGATATAAACAATGTTTACAGCCCAAAATATGTACATAGTGGTATAAACAATGTTTGCAACCCAAAACATGTACATAGTGGTATAAACAATGTTTGTGACCCAAGACATGTACATAGTGGTATAAACAATGTTTACAGCCCAAAATATGTACATAGTGGTATAAACAATGTTTGCAACCCAAAACATGTACATAGTGGTATAAACAATGTTTGTGACCCAAGACATGTACATAGTGGTATAAACAATGTTTGTAACTCAAAACATGCACATAGTGATATAAGCAATGTTTGTGATCTGAAACATGCACATAGCTGTATAAACAATGTTTGTGACACAATGCATATACGTAGTGCTATAAATAATGTCTACAACCCAAAATATGTACATAGTGGTATAAACAATGTTTGTGACCTGAAACGTGTGTTGTTGTTGTTTTTGTTGTGTCTTTCGGCTTTTCCCAGTTAGGGGTCACCACAGCGGAACTCTGGTCCGCTAATGATTGGCAGTAGATTTTTTACATGCCGAGTTGCCAGCTCTGATGCACAACCTTCAACGAAGGTACACCCATTCATGCATGTCTCCACACAAAAGACAATCTAGTCGAAAATTGAACAGGACGTCATACTGTGAGGCGACAACGCTACCGCAGCACCACCTGAAACATGTGTATAGCTGTATAAACAATATTTGTGACCCAAGACATGTGCATAGTGATATAAACAATGTTTATAACCCAAAACATGTACATAGTGGTATAAACAATGTTTGTGACCCAAGACATGTGCATAGTGATATAAACAATGTTTGTGACCCAAAACATGTATATAGTGGTATAAACAATGTTTTTGGCACAGAACATCTACATAGTGGTGTAAATAATATTTATGACCCAAGAATGTGTAGACTGCTGTTTTCTTTAAATGTAGTCAACATTTTGTTCAATTGTAGAGAGGCACTTGCATGTATTAGTAAGAACAGGTTTGGATAAATCAACAGTATAAATGGAAACTAGTGTGTATCAAACGTCATGTTTTTCTCTTACTTACCACCTTCAGGTTTCACTATCTTATCTTCTAGTCAGTGCAATCATTGACTAAGAAGATTCCACTGTCACTGTCCACGTCCACACCTGCATTACAGAATAATATGCATTTGAAGTATTTGCATGTTTGACATCTATGTAGCCATTTTGAGTTATAGAGCTCATGGTCATTAGCACATACAATGTGGCACATCTGAGACAGTGTAACACACCAATGTGTCTGTGCTAGTGCTTCAGCACACAGCAGTCTTCAAATTTTGTGCCTCTTTTTTTCCTTTCCTTTCTTTCTTGTTTACAAGTATTTCTCCTATTTTTAAAATCAATATAAAAGTCATACCTCACAGCCATTAAACTGGAAATAACAAAATAGTGCCTGAAAAATAAAAGTATAAAAGAAATGTCTGCTCATCAAAACTTGCATATATTAGTATCAATATATAATTATCGTCAGTATCTGTGAATCAGATTATAAACCTATGCAGATAGAGTTATGTGATTATGCTCCAAAATTGGAAAAAAGGTAAACCTGTTATGAGCTACTGTAGAGCAAGACCCAACCATCATGGCTTCTTCAGACGTGTGTAACATTTGTTAAGCACCCTCTAACCACTGTGACAATCTGGTATAACAAAAGGGCATGCCTTCATTCCCTGAATATCTTTCCTCCTGTGTCCATGGAAGTTTATGCACGTTAGTCTGTAAGTAAATTAAGGTAGTATTTAAAAACTGTCCCTGACTTCTTCCTTACTTGCTGTCTATACAATATCACTTGCTAAGTGCTTTACTTGCTTTCAAAGCCAATAAAACACATCACATATTTTTCCTTTGGAGCTGATAGTACATGGAGTAGATAAGACTCTGTGTCCTACAAATAGTTATAATCAGGTCTCACAGATCATAACCTGTTATTATATGTTCTTGATTTGGATGTCAAGATTCACGTCTCAAGGTTCACTCTTGAGATGAATTTCTTGGGCATCCTTGTCTCAAACACATAATAACATGGTTACAATTAGAGACTTGATCACAGCCCTCTATATTTATGAAATCAAATAATGTTATATGTTCTATCAGTATATGTAGAACATATTTACTAGATAGATATCAGACTACATAGACTAATAATGTATTCATTGGTCAATAACATATTATCTTAGATCTTATAGATTAGATTTTTGGATGACTTCTAATGCTAAATATTTGTATGTAAGCATAGAAAGACAGAATGGTTTGGGAGTATTGCATTTATATTTGCAAAATATATAAATAAATAAATAAATAAAAATCCATAAATTACATATAAGGGAATTTATTGAATTTTCATTGATGCATAATTATTTCCAGTTCAGAAAGGATTTTTACCTGCAAATTTGTGGTACAGTTATTGGAGGAAAGTTTGCTCTCTCTTATGCCAATTTATTAATGGGAAAATTCAAACAAGAATATATTTATCCCAGCCACCATGAACTGCGTTAAAATGTTACTATGTTATTGTTTAGTGGATGATTTGATTTTTATCATGGAAGGTAATATAAAACAGGTTTTAGATTTCCAACATCTATTACAAAATAGGCATATGTTAAATTTTAAAGACGAGTAAAATAAAAACTACTTGGATTTATAATTGATTGGGGAACATGGTAAGAACTGTACAATAATTAGGAGTAAGTATACAGCAACAAACTACTTTTACATGCAACAATTGTTCATACTAAAACATTAATATATTATTTGCCTTAAAGTCACATGGCAAGCACAAGGGATTTATGTACAAAAGAAACAGATTGGTTGAAAATCTTTGTAAAATATTGATGAGGGGATACAGTAAAATACATGTTAGGACTTTGATACCTTTGTTGTTGGGAGATAATTTATGCATTTACTTATTTATTTAAATTTGCTTACTAGAGGGAGAAAAGTGATCAAACAATGAATGAATATGTCTCAGCATGGGTTATATCATAATGTAACAAAACAATGTACAGTACGTCATCTTTATTAAAGACAACCACAAAGCCTTCTTCAGCTATGTCAAAACAATTAGTGATAACATCCAGCACTTCTCAAAGCAAATATGCAAGAGCATTTACCCATCACCTGAAAACATAAGTAATATTAGCAGACAAATTCAGCTCTAGCTTTGCTCCTCAATTTCTCTCCTTTCTCCAAGTTATTAGCACACCTACACTACCTGTTGTGATTACATCTGTGCAAGTTATCAATGCTCTCTCCAAGGCTGAAAACAGTTATTCCATGAATCCTGATAATGTACCAGGCTGTCTTCTTGTCATCCTGATAGACCCGTTGCTAACCCTATTCAAACTCATCCTGTTTTGTGAGTTTATGGCAGGGGAATGCAGAACTGTGTTCATCATCTCACTTCATAAGAGGGAATCCAGTACAGATCCAGACAACTATAGACATATAAGCCTCATCAGCCTTATTTGGAAAGCAGTGGAACACACTTACTAACAAAGACAAAGGTGGCTTACAAACCATGGACCAAGACAATATGGATCAGATCCTGCCTCCTGAACCTGTTGGGCTTCTTTGAGCAAGTCATGGATGCATCAGGCAAATTAAACTGCCTACCTGGACCTCACTAAGACTTTTGATACCATCCCACATCCTTGTATTATCACTACCATAATGAAACTTAAAGCAAATCTCCAGTCTTACCCACTGAACAGCAATCTCATTGACCGAACCTGATACATTAGCATGGGAGATATTTTCTCTTCAAAAACAGTAGTTATCAGTGGAATCTCCCCAGGGATCAGTCCTAGGACCACTTCTCTTTGGTATTTACTTATCTGATGTTGACATCAAGGTCCTGTGGCAGACCAAGTTTGCAGATAATTTGAAACTTGGGGCTGTCATTAATTCCCAATATGATGTCCAGAGTCTTTTGGAGGGACTAATACACACCCATAATTGGTGCCTGGACCATGGCCCAAACTAAACACCAAAACAATGCACCATTATGTCCCTTGACAAAACTGGGCACTCATGCATGTGCCTCATAAATTACACGTTTGAATATGTACTCAGTCCCGAGCACTTTCATTCACAATGAACTATACTTTCATCACCACATATCCAGGCTTCTGTAATAAAACATCCACTGTTCTTAAGAAATTCTTTTACTTTTCAGGATTTATCACTAGATCTAAAAAAGTTATCATCACTCTCTTCTCCTCCCTCATCAGGCCTAGAATAGAGTTTGATGGCCCCATTGGTATGCACATGTTTAAGCATATAAACCAGCTTGAAAGACCCTAGCATTTCTTCACCAAGCTAACCATAGGTTTCTCTTCCTTGAGCTACCCTACTTAAAGCACTCTGGCTGTTTTCTGTTTCCTACATAGTCTTGAGATGTGACCTCTGGCTAGTCTACAGAGCCTTTAAGTATTCAGTACCATGCAACCTCCTGCAAATCAAAACTGATAACACCTTCAACACAAGCACATATATGGATAGCTAAGTTTTGGGATCTAGTAGATGCAAACTCTTAAGCAGATAATTTTCCATCAGTTAACTGCTTGTGCTCCATGAGAGGTTTTTCACTGTTGTGCTTCACTGCCCAGTTAGATACTCAGCTGACCCTCTGAGGTTCCTCCATAAGTCTTACCCATTAAGCCCCTCATAGTTTAGAACTTTTTCTTGTCCCTTAGCCATATCTGGTCCTTCTAGATCTCTCCCTGTTGCTGACCACAGTACTTCACCTAGCATCACGAATGGACAATTTCTCACCATTTCTCCAGCCAACCTGATTGACATGGGCATCCTGAAGCAATGTTTCAATTGCCTCATGTACACTGGCAACCCACTTCTTCTAATTCACACAAATTCAATATGTGTGAGATGCATCTATATTAAGACTCTAGAATCTAGGCTCTCTCACTCACAAATCAGTATATCAGATACTAAGCAGGTTGGCAGCTCACACACTTCACCTCATGCACCATCCAAGCGTACAACACGTAAACCTACAAATGCAGAAGTTCTCACTAGAAGTCTATCTAAAAGATCAGAGACCTCCCAAACATAAACACACTACACTTAATAAATTCCCAGCAAATCACAGTACACATACAAATGCATGGACCAGTGTCTTACCAAACAAGCCCCTAAAGTGAAACATAAAATCAAATGTTTTAGTCATAGGTAACTCTATTGTGAGAAACACAGATGTCCCACTCACAGGGTTGGATAAGGAAATGGTTATAGTCAGCTGTCTGTCAGGTGCCAGGATCAACCACATCATGCATGTACTCAAGTCTCTCAACAACAGGCACTGTTATGATTCTGTCATAGTCCATGTTGGGGTGAACCACTTGAGATTTACCTCACTGGACTATATGAAGACAGGCATGACTGACCTCATTAATTATGTGTTCCAGGCAGGTATGTCCCTAGCCTTAAGCAGCATTCTACCTTCACCTAGGATAATGCCTCAGTACAGACAAAAAAATGACTGACTTCAACAATTGGCTTAGTTTCTGGTGACATTCTAAGGGGATCCAGTGCCTGTCAGCCTGGGATGATATGGTTGATAGACCACAATGATTTGCCAGAGTTGGTCTCCACCTGTCACCTGTGGGCTTTCGGCTACAGGCTAAGGCTCTTGCCTCTCCAAAATTGTCCCTATTTTAGGGCCTTTGTTCCCACATTATGTATGTCTCTATCCAGATTGCAAAGAAGTTGAGAGGTATGCAGCTAGCCACTCCAGCAGCTAACCAGCTAGCTAATTCAGCACCAGCCAGCCAGCTAACCACTCCAGCAGTCATCCAGCCAGCTAGCCACTCCAGCAAGTCATCAAGCCAGCTAGCCACTCCAGCAGCCAGCCAGCTCAGCAAAGACTGTGATTTTAGTGGTGAGTAAGTATAAATCATATTTTATCATAGAATTATAGGAGATTACTAGGCTAATGGCTCTGGGGCCCTTACAAGCCTAGCCAAGTGTTTATCCTCAAAAAAGAAACCTCAATCAGCACCTGTTGCCCCTGTCACTGTGGGACACAGTTGGAACCCCTGGGACAAATTTGTGGTTGCCCATCCACTCATCAAGGTTGTGCTTGAAGAGGGTCAGTGACATACTTTGTTTGACATGCATGGAGAGTCTATTTCAGAGATGGGGCAACCTCTGGGAGACAAACCTGTCTTTTCAGCAGGATTTGTTAATGTCACATATTAGATTTAACCCTTTCAATAGGGTACTACAGAGGAGTCAGAGTTACGGATATGGAACATCTCTGGTAGAGCAGGGTATGAGATTGCCTTGTAGGCGAGACACAAATCACCTCTGAGCAATCTGAACGATACAGAGTAGAGTGATAGTGATTTGAGCCTATCCACATAGGGCAGATGTTGGAGGCCATGGATTCTCTTTGTGAGGTATTTCTGTGTCCTTTCCTGTTGGTGCAGGTGTTTGGAGAGGTACATACCAAATGGGGTGTTGTACTCAATTATTGGCCTAATGAGGAAGGAGTGCAGAGAGGTAAATAATCTCCTTTTTTTGTGGAAGCAATCCATTTACTTCTAAGACAATTGCTGTTAATATGGTAATCAGTAGGGGATGTGTTTTTGCCAGATTGTATGATAATACATTTTTTTTACATTTAACTTACAGCCATGACTTTGGCACCAGTCATTTGTTGCTGTGAGACCCTCTTGAAGTATGTTAACATAATATGGGGAGTCAATGACAGCACCCAACTTACAGTCATCAGCAAACTTAATCCACTACAGCCCTTTTGTCTTTGCCTGGACCTCAGAGAAGTAGATGACAAACAATAGGGATCCCAGAACAGATCCCTGGAGGACACCACTAGTGACAGGTCTGCTGTTGGAGGTAGTGCCACCTATTTTGACCTTGTGGGTCCTAGCAGTGAACCAGTTGGCCACCCACCTGATGGGATAGGGATTTATGCCAAGTTCTTTTAGCTTTTCGATGATGCCCAAGTGGGGGATTGTGTCAAAGGTTTGGCTAAGTCAAGGTAAGCTGTATGTACTGACTTTCCCTCATCCAGTGCCTTGATGACAGTCTCAAAAAATTCAACCAAGTTCAACAGGCAAGATCTGCCCTTTGTGAATTCAAACTGGGTGGGGTCAAGTGCTTGGACATTGACTATGTCCTTGTTTATCAGGTCCATAATAATACACTCCATGGCCTTAGAGATCAGACTTATCAAGCTAATGGCTCTAGCTTTTTAAAAAATGGGAATATTGTGTTTTATTTCATTTTTTAACTATTTAATGTTTAGAGTTAAATCTGTACATTGTACAGTATTTAAATCTGTGTAGCGGTTATCTTGAGATTTGCAAGAAGTGTTTTATTTTAAAGTACAAAAAGTATGTACGTGTGTGTGTGTGTGTGTGTGTGTGTGTGTGTGTGTGTGTGTGTGTGCGTGCGTGTGTGTGCATCCGAACGTCCGTGCGTGTGTGTATGCTATATATATATATATATATATATATATATATATATACACACACACACACACATATGTGTGTGTGTGTGTGTGTGTGTGTATGTGTGCGTGTGTGTCCGAACGTCCGTGCGTGTGTGTATGCTATATGTATATATATGTATATATATATATATATATATATATATATATATATATATATATATATATATATATATATATATACATATGTGTGTGTGTGTGTGTGTGTGTGTACAAAATTAATCTATAGTTATTGTGGTTCTTTTGTGATGATTTGGAAGAGGTAGGTTTTAAAGGTTAAATATTTGTATAAAATTTTTTTTTATTTCTGTTGGATAAATTTAGTGTACTTGATATAATTCTAATGCTATTTTGACTGTTTTAGGGTACTTTGCATTTACAGATGGAAATGTTTTGGGACAGTTTGAACTTTTTGGGTTTAAATGTGTGTAATTTAGTTTTTTAAGGCTATCTTCAAGAAGTTAAGATGTACAATAGGTATTTTTTATAGTGGTTATTTGGTGATGATTTGGAAGAACATCTTTAAAAAGTGAAAACGTGTGTGTGTGTGAGTGTGTGTGTGTGTGTGTGTGTGTGTGTGTGTGTGTGTGTGTGTGTGTGTGTGTGTGTGTGTGTGTGTAAATGTTATTTTTTGAGTGGACATGTTCATAGGTAAACGTAGTGAATAGCTTGGTTTTATAAGTGAAACTGTGTGTCTCTTATTTTTAATGCTGTCTTTAATAATTTTAAAATGTAGTACTTTCAGTACAGTCTGAATATGGCAATCCTGCTGTTGGGCCTGTTCTTTATTTCATCGTTGTGCTGGGTACATTAGTGCTATAGTTTAATTCTATTTAAATAGTCATGGTTAGTGTAATATGTAGTATTTAAGAGTTTTATTTATTTTTTTTTTTGCTATTTTTAAATAAATATAATTGTTTAATATGTGAACATTTTTTCTGTAAAGTTTCTGTAAAGTTTACTTAGTGTTACAGCTGAGGAATGTGTGTGCTTTTGCAGTAGTGCTTCACTTTTATTGTTTAAACTGCATACTTTATATGGTTTGTGAGATTTCGGTATGCTGTATTGACTTCACACTGTTGTACCCATAACTGCATTTTCTTCACCACTCCTGTAGTGATGTCATGGTAGAGGGTGTCACCAGTGTCATATTGGCCACACCCCCAGTTCCCACTTTGGTCAGCTTAAAAGGTGGCAACCCTAGTTGCAGGCCAATCAGCTCAGAGCTAATGTTCTGTGAGTTCCAATGTTGCTGTTTGGTGTGATTTTTTTAACTCATTCACTCCAATGGAGCGCAGGACGTTAGCACTGTAACTTCCAATGGGTGGAGCCTAAACCTTTTGCCAGAATGAAATTGTGTCCTCACATTTCAAACAAATGTTCATATCTTGGAACCTTAGGGGTTATTTAAGAAGTATAAATGTCAAACTCTTCAGCACAAACTATTTTTATAGTGGTAGTATTTTTTAGGTTCTAGGTCTTAAACTGAATTTTATAAGTCACAGTAAACACAGTAACTATCACATTTGTAATATTTTGTAAACAACTTACAATATCTCAGCAACCACCCAAGTTACACACATACTATCAGCAGCATTTTATTCATCTAGCTGATAACTTTCATATGAGGCTAAGGAGTTATGTCTGTGTTACTTTGATGCTGAGATATTTAGAAAAACATGAACATTATAGTTATATAATTTAATAGAATAAAAACAACAGTTAATATCTATTTAGCTGAACTAGACAGAGGTCAGATATTAATGCAGTTGAATTTGGCATTGTGTAAGCTTTCAGATGAAATCTTTTAAAAACGTGTACATACTATAGTTTTGGAATTATTGATGAAAATACAAACAAGTAGTAATTGACACCTAGATGCATCAGTAAGAGTTAACTGCAGACGCACCTGGAGGCATCACTCAGATGTAATGAGTTAAATAACTGCTGCATTGTAATAGTTCTACAGACAGGGAAAGACAGATAAGTGTTTTCATTTCTTGATCTGAGTTTAAATTCAATTTAACCAGCCTGTATCTGCTTTAGCTAAAATCTTTGAGCCTATAATAGTGATTCCAGTGCATAGTTGCACTACATTTTGGCAGTTTAAGTGGTCGACCTTTTGCACTGGGGCAGTTCTAGGCCAGTCAGCTCAGAGATAAGGGTCTAATTGTTATTTCCTCCCACCCAGATTGTTGTACTTCTGCTCTTAAACCTAGTGCATCTGTTGTTGCTTATCTCTTATGATAACATAACTCCCTCTCTCTCCCTGCTGATTGGATGTTGACAATAAGCACATACATAAGTATCATTTTACAAATTCTCTCCCCTTAAACGACTCCCGAGGCTATAAGACCTTTGATAAAATTGTTTAATACTGAGTGCATTGATACTGCTTGCACTGATTTTAAATTAGTAATTTTTTTTTTATTATAATTAGCTTACTGGTTCTTGCTGGTGGCAGACAAAGGTTTATAGTCTAGCTGTTTTGTACTGAAATTTAACTACTCAGTAACAAGTCCACCCAGACATTATTCTAAAATCAAACTCTGAGCAGTTATAGTTACCCCTGCCCCCAGAGTCCTTCCTGTCAGTATCATGGACCAGCACTTCCCAGAGATTCTGTTGCCAACCTGGTTGAGATGGGTACCCTGAGACAGTGTAAGAGCTGAGTCAAGCTGTCTGACAATCATCTAATACTCAAACAGTATAACACAGTGAGTGATAGATGTACAGATATAATGCCTTTGGAGGCAAAAATATCACATACAGTAAACTCAGACATCAAACTCATCAGCAGTAAAGCACACATCACACATCTCCAAGGCAATCAGTATGCACATAGTCCATCCATATACAGAGGTTCTAAAGATTAAGTTGTCTGAACACCAAAGACCTCCAAAACACAACAGAGGCACAAAGCACACTCAGCTTATTAAGCCTACTGCCTCCCATAGCACAAGGAGTCTTAAAGTCACAGATGCTGAGCCTGTAAGGCAGGCATCAACCCAGCCAAGTATTTTTGTTATCAGTGACCTATTGTAAGAAATACAGATGAGCCTCTTACGAGGCTGAGCAGGAAAAGAGTGACATTTACCTGCGTGTCCAGTACCAGGACCAATCAGATCATGTATGCACTCAAGTCCTTGAACAACAAGAACCAGTATGACTGTAAAATAGGTCATGCCAGTGTCAATGACATGAGGTGCACCTCCCTGGATTATATATGCATGATTATATAAAGAGAGACATAATGTTTTCAGACTAAGTGCATTGAGCAGCATTCTACCTTCTCCTAGGCTGATGCTGTAATGGGAAAAACCCAGTTCCCATGAATTGCCACATTGATGGTAGCCCACCGAACAAAGAAGACCTTATAAGAGATCTGAGAACACAGGTTGATAGCAACCACTCTTTTGACCACCACATTGTCACTGTGGTCAGAATGTCTTTCTATGTGGCATATCTCATTACTAAGGATTTTGCATCTAGGAAAAGAAAGAGGTCATTGCCTCCATCTGCTTTTCCTTCATTAGGCCAATCATCGAATACAATGACCCATTTGACATGTACCTCACTAGACACCTAGAACAACTGGAGAAGCCACAAAAGTACTTCACAAAGAGGATCCTAGGCCTCAAACACTAGTCCTATATGGACTGACTCAAAAAACTTGAACTATTCTCCATCTTGTATCGCCTACTTAGAGATGATCTCTGCTTGACTTACAAAGCCATGTCTGACCCTGTTAGAAATGCTACTTCTAAAGAAATCCCAGTCCCTCCACACCACATGTTCCAGAGACCTCAACCTCATTACCACAATCAACAGAATGTGCTGGAGGGACAGGTTCATAACCTAGAGACTGTCCATGCTATGGAATAGACTTCCCATACATGTCAGGCAGAGCACCTCACTGGCCCTCTTCAAGAGAAATCTTGATGAGTGGATGGGAAATAGAAAATTCAACCCAGGGATCACTCCAGTGGCTTTACTCGACAGAAGTACTGGGAAATAAGGTTGGGTGGCATGACGCCAGGGTAATCCTGTGGGCTAGGCTTGTAAATGTTCCACGGCCATTAGCCTAGTACACACCTATGAACCTATAATCCTGGGATATTCAGGAACTACTCTATCTACTATTAAGTGATAACCTGGCAAAATGTCAATCCACCATAAACGCAGAAAACACTGCTGGCTATGTAGAACTTTCACCGAAACCCTATACAAGTATGCTAATAGCTGCATAAAGGCAGCTGTACCCACCAAGAAGAAGTGCAGACCTAACTCAACAAACAAGCCAGTCATGCCATCAATAGGCTGTACAACAGTAGACTTCATGGCAAAAATTAGGAGGTTCAGTACTCAGCAGGAAAGAAAACACTCTTGTCACACTAAACAAACAACTCAGAGGACAAATAAAGTCTACCAAAGCCAAATTTGAGGACATTTGGCCTTCCAGACCAAGGACAACCACAAGGTATTCTTTAGCTATGTCTGCATCCTCAAAGGCTATACACAATTGTGTGCAGAGCTATTTGTTATTTGAGGCACCTATGGTGAGCCTGAATATATAGCAAATCTACTGGCTGACAAATTCAGCTCCAACTTTACCCCTTTCTCCCCCCCTAAACCTTCCCTCAGGAAATACCATCCAATATGACTCCCCTTACTATCACTAGGAACCAGGTCTTTAATGTTCTTTCTAAAGCTAAGAACATTGCATCAATGGGCCCAGACAGTATCTCGGGATGCCTTCTAAATAATAGGAAATATGACCTATCTGGGCCTCTGGAATTGCTATATAACTGTAGTCTTCAAACAGGCTTCATGCCTCATGAATGGAGAACAACAATAGTCATCCCTCTGCACAAGGGTGGGCCATCTTAAGACCCTGAAAACTACATATCCATAAGTCTCACTAATCTCATGTGCAAAGCCATAGAAAGAATTATCATGTAAATGATCAATAATGACACAGAAAATCTACAGTCACTGGACCCAACCCAATCTGGTTTTCTTAAGGGCAGGTCATACCTATTTAACCTGGTAGACTTCTTTCTGAAGGTCTTCAAAGCAATGGATGAGGACAAAATAGTTCACATTGTCTACCTTGACTTGGCACTTCACACAATACCCTACTTGGGCATTGTTCACAAACTCAGGAGGTTAAGTACAAACACTTATGTCACCCACTGGACAGCCAAATGGCTCACAGACATGACTCAGGAAGTTATAATTGGGGAGTCCACCTTTACAAAGAGGCCAGTCACAAGCAGAGTCCCTCAGGGATCGTTCCTAGGATTGCTTCTGTTTGCTACTTACTTCTCTGGAGTCAAGGTTAATGTCAGTTGCCTCTGGCTGACTAAATTTGCAGATGATTGCAAATTAGAAGCAGTCTTTGAATCCCCCACTGGCACAAATGCTCTCCAGGATGGCCTGACACAAACAAATAACAGTCAGAGTTGTGGACTAAAACTAAATGCCAAGAAATTTATAATAGTATCATTCAGGAAGTCATCCACCCCTGGTAACTATCATATTGACAACACACCCCTTAGAGTTCACCCAGTCGTCAGGAACTTGGAAACACACATTGACTGTAATCTAACCTTTGACCATCTCATGTCCACAGTGGTGAGGAAATCATTCTGTGTTGTGAAAGTTATTATTTATTTATATATTTTACATTTGTTTACCGAGAAAGGTCTGACTGGACAACAAGTCCTTCAGTGGAGGCCCAATGAGAAATGTTCCACATAAAACAAATAAATGTACATAATTACAGTACATATACAAGTTCAACATATAATAGAATCATGCGTATAAAGTGACAATATACTGGTACATCAATTATCACAGAGAAATGTATGCAAAAACAGTATGTTAAGCAGTTTTGCAGAGTCAAAGCAGGAGTGGGTTAACCCATTCATAGATTATAGAAAAACAGTCTAACCAAGGCTAGTGCATTTACATGGCCATGTTTTACATAAGTGAGTGTTTAGTATTTTGTAAATGAGGTAAGGAAGTAGTAGATGTTATATTAGTAGGCAGTGTGTTCCTGATTTTATCGATGTAGTTTGAGTCTCCTGCAGCATTACTGGCTTTGGTTACATTTATCAAGGATTTATTGCTAGAGCAAAGAGTCCTTTTACTGGAGTATGGATGTAGTAGGTTTTGAAAGGCAGGGTTTTTTTTTTTTCTGGTTGGTTGAGAATTTCATGGGCCATAGATAGTTGATTATAAATTAAGAGTGAGGACGTTCTAACCAGTTAAGTTGCTCTTATCAACTTATAAACAAAAGTATGACATCTAGGTCCATGGAAGTCATTCAGCCACTGTCCTTGGCATTCATCAGACCTATCACTCAGTACAATGCCCCTTTGGTATGTACCAAACATATCCAACAATTAGAATATCCACAATGGTTCCTCAGTAAAAGAATATAGGGCTTAAATAATATATCCTATGCAGACCACATCAAAGCTTTATCCCTGTATTCTGTCTCTTACAGACTGTTTTGAGGAGAACTATGCCCTACATACAAGGCATTTTCAGACTTCCCTCTGAAGAACCTCCTGCATATCCACAAAACAAACAGCATCAGAATTACCCATTATATAGACTTAAACCTTGCCTGTGATATAAATAAGACCTGCTGGAGAGACAGGTCTGTATACTGGAGTTTACCCCATCTCTGGAACAGGCTCCCCATTCATGTGAAGCAGAGTTCCTCCCTAACACAATTTAAGTGTAACCTGGACAATTGAATGGTGAACAGGAACTTTATCTCTACTTTGGCACTTATGTCTCTAGTGGACACAGGCAGCCTGTAAACGAGTCATCTCCCAGACCCCTGCTTGTAAATGTTTCATCTCCCAAGCCTGCTTACACTTGTCAGGGTACCAGAACTTGTCAGAGATTTGGGATGCATGGTTAGGGCTAAAAAGGCCCTTGTGGTCATTATCCTAGTAAACACCTATGAAACTTAAATAGGGAGAGTTACTGCCACAAAGAGACCAAGCACCTGTGGAGTCCCCCAGGGTTCTGTGCTGGGATTTCTCCAGTTTGGCATCTACTTTCCTGAAGTAAAAGCCAATACCAAAGTGTTCTGGCTGACTAGGCTTCCAGATGACTGCAAGTTAGGAGCAGTCATTGAATCCCCAAATGACTTAGCTATCCTGCAGGAAGATTTGTCTAAAATAAACGGTGTCAAAATCATGACCTGAAGCTAAATGCCAAAAAAAATACATTATTGTATTCTTTAGGAACTACCACATTGAGTATACACCCCTAAAAAGCTGACCTAGTTGTTCAGGATTTGGGAACGTATGTGGACAGTGACATAAATTTTGACCAGCATGTGTCTATTGTTCTAAGAAAGTACTTCTGTATTGCACAGCTTATAAACAAAGGGATTGTGTCTAGTTTTAGGAATGTCTTTGTCTCCCTTTACTCAGCCCTCTTTTGGCCAGTCATTGAATCTAATGCCCCCTTTGGCATGTATCTGTCTAGCCACATGCAGCAACTGAAATGCCCACAGAGATACCTCACTAAAAGACCTAAACAGCATGTCCTACATGGACTGACTCAAAGCCCTGTCACTATAATGGTTATACTACAGACTGCAAAAAGGTGACCTGTGTCTGGCATGCAAGGCATCCTTCGACCCATTAATGATGGATTTACTGCACATCAGCCAGTCAAAGTGGCATCAGAAATACTCATTCTAGGGATCTACACCTCTTCTGCAGCATCAATAGAACAGTTTGGAAGAACTGGTATATTTTGCAGGGGATATCATAATTAATTTAGCAACACAGAAGCTGGGCAGTGCAGGCATGGTTACCATGATTACTTTAACAGCACAGGCGCTGGGCAGTGGAGGCACAGTTGCCATGATTAATTTTTCACTGCAGTGCTAGGCAGTGGAGTCGTGGCTGATTTGATTAATTTAGTAGCTCAGAGGCTGGGCATATCTATCTATCTATCTATCTATCTATCTATCTATCTATCTATCTATCTACCTACAGCCGGGATGCACAGGAGTCAGAATTAATTTTAAGAGTATAGAGGCTGAGCAGTGGAGCCATGGCTGCCATGATTAATTTAGCAGCACAAAGGCTGGGCTGTGGAGCCATGGCTGCCATGATTAATTCAACAGCACAGAGGCTGGGCTGTGGAGGCATGGCTGCCATGATTAATTTAACAGCAAAGAGGCTGGGCTATGGAGGCATGGCTGCCATGATTAATATAACAGCATGGAGGCTGGGCTGTGGATGCATGGCTGCCATGATTAATTTAACAGCACAGAGGCTTGTCTGTGGAGGCATGGCTGCCATGATTAATTTAACAGCACAGAGGCTGGGCTGTGGAGGCATGGCTGCCATGATTAATTCAACAGCACAGAGGCTGAGCAGTGGAGGCATGGCTGCCATTATTAATTTAACAGCAAAGAGGCTGGGCTATGTAGGCATGGCTGCCATGATTAAATTAACAGCACGGAGGCTGGGCTGTGGATGTATGGCTGCCATGATTAATTTAACAGCACAGAGGCTGGTCTATGGAGGCATGGTTGCCATGATTAATTTAACAGCACAGAGGCTGGTCTGTGGAGGCATGGCTGCCATGATTAATTTAACAGCACAGAGGCTGGGATATGGAGGCATAGCTGCCATAATTAATTTAACAGCATGGAGGCTGGGCTGTGGATGCATGACTGCCATGATTAATTTAACAGCACAGAGGCGGGTCTGTGGAGACATTGCTGCCATGATTAATTTAACAGCACAGATGCTGGGCTGCGGATGCATGACTTCAATGATTAATTCAACAGCACAGAGGCTGGGCTGTGGAGATATGGCTGCCATGATTAATTTAACAGCATAGAGGCTGGGCTGTGGAGGCATGGCTGCCATGATTAGTTAACAGCACGGAGGTTAGGCTGTGGATGCATGACTGCCATAATTAATTTAACAGCAGAAAGGCTGGGCTTTGGAGGCATGGCTTCCATGATTAATTTAACAGCACACAGGCTAGGCTGTGGAGGCATGGCTGCCATGATTAATTTAACAGCATAGAGGCTGAGCTGTGGAGGCATTGCTGCCATGATTAATTTAACAGCACAGAGGCTGGGCTGTGGATGCATGACTGCAATGATTAATTTAACAGTACAGTGGCTGGGCTGTGGAGACATGGCTGCCATGATTAATTCAACAGCACAGAGGCTGGGCTGTGGAGGCATAGCTGCCATGATTAATTTAACAGCACACAGGCTGGGCTGTGGAGGTGTGGCTGCCATGATTAATTTAACAGCACGGAAGCTGGGCTGTGGATGCATGGCTGCCATGATTAATTTAACAGCACAAAGGCTGGTCTGTGGAGGCATGGCTGCCATGATTAATTTAACAGCACAGAGGCTGGGCTGTGGAGGCATGGCTGCCATGATTAATTCAACAGCACATAGGCTGGGCTATGGAGGCATAGCTGCCATGATTTATTTAACAGCACGGAGGCTGGGCTGTGGATGCACGACTGCCATGATTAATTTAACAGCACGGAGGTGGGTCTGTGGAGGCATTGCTGCCATGATTAATTTAACAGTACAGAGGCTGGGCTGTGGATGCATAACTGCAATGATTAATTTAACAGCTAAGTGGCTGGGCTGTGGAGACATGGCTGCCATGATTAATTCAACAGCACAGAGGCTGGGCTGTGGAGGCATGGCTGCCATGATTAATTTAACAGCTCAGAGGCGGAGCTGTGGAGGCATGGCTGCCATGATTAGTTAACAACACGGAGGTTGGGCTGTGGATGCATGACTGACATAATTAATTTAACAGCACAAAGGCTGGGCTGTGGAGGCATGGCTGCCATGATTAATTTAACAGCACACAGGCTGGGCTGTGGAGGCATGGCTGCCATGATTCATTTAACAGCACATAGGCTGGGCTGTAGAGGCATGGATGCCATGCTTAATTTAACAGCACAGAGGCTGAGCAGTGGAGCCATGGCTGCCATGATTAATTCAACACAACAGAGGCTGGGCTGTGGCGGCATGGCTGCCATGATTAATTTAACAGCACATAGGCTGGACTGTGGAGCCATGGCTACCATGATCAATTTAACAGCACAGAGGCTGGGTTGTGGATGGATGACTGCCATGATTAATTTAATAGCACAGAGGCTGGGCTTTGGAGCCATGGCTGCCATGATTAATTTAAAAGAACAGAGGCTGGGCTGTGGATGCATGACTGCAATGATTAATTTAAAAGCACAGAGGATGGGCTGTGGAGCCATGGCTGCCATGATTAATTCAACAACACAGAGGCTGGTCTGTGGAGGCATGGCTGCCATGATTAATTTAACAGCCCACAGGCTGGGCTGTGGAGACATGGCTGCCATGATTAATTTAACAGCACACAGCCTGGGCTGTAATGCATGGCTGCCATGATTAAGTTAACAGCACAGAGGTTGGGCTGTGGAGGCATGGCTGCCATGATTAAGTTAACAGTACAGAGGCTGGGCTGTGGAGGCATGGCTGCCATGATTAATTTAACAGCACAGAGGCTGGGCTGTGGAGGTATGGCTGCCATGATTAATTTAACAGCACATAGGCTGGGCTGTGGATGCATGACTGCAATGATTAATTTAACAGCGCATAGGCTGGGCTGTGGAGGCATGGCTGCCATGATTATTTTAACAGCACAGAGGCTGGGCTGTGGCTGCATGACTGCCATGATTAATTTAACAGCACATAGGCTGGGCTGTGGAGACTGAGATACCACGGTTTCTTAAACAGAGCAGCAGGAGAAAAATCTGTGCAGCAAGGTCCAAACAATGTAACACTGTAATGCAATTTTGCTATGTATATGCAGATAATAATAATACTACTAATAATAATAACAATAATAATAATAACAATAATAATAATAATAATAATAACAATAATAATAATAATAATAACAATGATAATAATAATGATAATAATAATAATAATAATAACAACAATAATAATAATAATAATGATAATAATAATAACAATAATAATAATAACAATAATAATAATAATAATACTACTAATAATAATAATAATAACAATGATAATAATAATGATAATAATACTAATAATACTACTACTAATAATAATCATAATAATAATAATAATAATACTAATAATAATACTACTACTA